>NC_058080.1:285281382-285581398 GCF_014858855.1 Bufo gargarizans | reverse complement strand
TGAAAATCGCATGCATCCGCAAGCAAGTGCGGATGCGGTGCGATTTTCACGCATGGGTTCTAGGTGACAGTCTATTCACTGTATTATTTTCCCTTATAACATGGTTATAAGGGAAAATAATAGCATTCTGAATACAGAATGCTTAGTATAATAGTGCTGGAGGGGTTAAAAATAATAAAAAAGTTAACTCACCTTCTCCTCTTGTTCGTGTAGATGCCGGTCTGTTCTTTAGCTGTGGGCTGAAGGACCTGTGGTGATGTCAGATCACATGCTCCATCACCATGGTGATGGACCATGTGATTGGAGCATGTGATCTGACATCACCTCAGGTCATTCAGTCCACAGCTAAAGAACAGACCGGCATCTACGCGAACAAGAGGAGAAGGTGAGTTAACTTTTTTATTATTTTTAACCCTTCCAGCACTATTATACTAAGCATTCTGTATTCAGAATGCTATTATTTTCCCTTATAACCATGTTATAAGGGAAAATAATGCAATCTTCAGAACAATTTCTGAGAACAAATTTTCTTCAGAACAAATTCTTCAGCCCGAACTTCTGTGAAGAAGTTCGGGTTTGGGTACCAAACATGCGCGATTTTTCTCACGCGAGTGCAAAACGCATGACAATGTTTTGCACTCGCGCTGAAAAGTCGCGCATTTTCCCGCAACGCACCCGCCTCTTATCCGGGCAAAAAACATGACGCCCATGTGAAAGAGGCCTTACAGAACGGAAACTGGAAGTTGCAGGAACACACAGGCAGGATGGGTACAGGGCTGGAGCACTGACAGGAACAAATGTAGGATAAATACAGGCAAAATGCAACAAAATCGCAGAGGCACTAGACTGCAACACCCTTGCTGATCACCAGGAACCTTAAAGCTCAGACACCCTCTTCCTGGAAAGGGTGCCTTAAATACCCATTGACTGGGGAAGGATTTTGAGGTGTGCGCACTGTTCCTTTAAGGGACATAGGTGATCACAAGTGATCCCTAAGGGAACAGAGGTTGAGGCACTAGGCAGAGGCATGGCGGAACCAGCATGGTCAGTAACATGGTGTCCATGCTCCCAGGGGTGAGCAGGACAGCAATCGACTATGGAAAGCTCTAAAATTGTGGAGCAAACTGTGTTCTAAATCAGCCACTTTACAGCATAGTGTGACAAAAGTGGTTAATCTGATCCACTACAATTTTGAGAACTTCAGAGAACTCCACTAATTTGTGTTCTATATGGGGTGTCCTGTCCCCCAGTTCATTGAACATTTTCAGCAGGTTTATAAATGCAGGTTGTATATAGAGACGCTGGAAACTGTAAGGTCAAAGAACTCTCAGAGATAGGATTGTCTGTAGCTGCTAACGTTTAGGATAACTGAACAGCAGTGTTCTGGGCAAGTAACATGAGGTGATGCTCTAGTAGTAATAATGAAGAGGAAAGACAGAGAGTAGGCATTGGTGATCTTAGGTGGCAATATGGCAGGGATGTCAGCTTACAATGTATTGCCCCTTACAGTGACTGCATCAAGGTTTGGGAAGGAGCATTATCAGACTGTCAGCATCATGCTGGACTTGCTGAGGCTCCCCACCTGGGCCATGTTGAGAGAGCGTGAACTGGAGGAACTGCCATCTCAGCAGGCTTTGTATTCTTCCTGGACCCCGTTTTCTGTGGAACCTGAAGGTAAGGTCAAATGCTATTTGTTGATAATTTAGCCCAGGAGCTGAGCTCAAGAACAATCATCATACTCCATGTGCAGCAGGCCATGCCCCCACTTTACTTTTAAACACTTGCCAACCCATCTTAATTACAGATAACACACTTGTTCTGTTAAGTTTGTAATATACTTTCCTTTCCAAAGTTGCATGGATCACCTCTTGGGAACCATGTCACGTGACGCTCCTCTTCTGAAAATTCAGCTTCTGCCAACATGATATGCTTTACCAGGTTTCTGACCCAAGATATGGACGGGACATCACTTCCACTGTCTACAGAGACAGAACTGTTCCTTTAACTGGTCCATGCGCAGATTAGATGGATTCAGGAGTTTGTGCATGCACCAGGGAAAGGAATAGTTCTGGAAAACAGAAATCTCAATAAATAGGACTTTTGTCAGTGATCCATTAAGAAATGCTTGTTTGTCTGAAAGGTTTATTCCCATCTCAGCCTTTCATGTATGAGATCAAAATAATACTTGCAAGTGGCAGCTAGGGGTAGGAGGAACTACATATACAGTTCCTGTGTAAGGGCTTAGTGCCTGTATTGCAGACTGCAAACAGCGGGTCTGCAATATACAGGCACTGGCTGTGTGCACTCCATGCTAGGGATGACTTGAATGGGCCCACGATCCACAAGATACAGCCAAAGATAGGACATGTCCTATCTTTTGCAGAGCAGAGGCATGGATCTGAAGCCCACAGGAACACTACAAAGTGCTTCTGTGGGCTTTCAGGTCTGTGCCTCCGCACCGCAAAAGATAAAACATGTCCTATCTTTCGCCATATCTTGTGGATCGCGGGCCCATTCAAGTCAATGGCCGTACGCAGCATTGAGAGCACATGGCCAGTGCCCGTGCATTGCGGACCACTATTGGTGGTCTGCGGCTCGGGCATGGGGCCCTTACGTTCATGGGCATGAGCGCTAAAACTGTTTCTGTAACTCCCATAGAAGTGAATAGGACTCATTTAATGTGTGCCCTTGATTTTAAGGTGGGGCAGTAAGTGAGACAGGTTATGATGTCCCACGCCTAATAGACGAAGTACGCGCCTGACTCAGGCCTTTGCTATTGATCACCTTCTTCATTGAGGTGTGTTGGATTGAGCAACTTCAAGTCTACTTTCTACAATTTCTCTGTTATTCTGTAAATTGTTGTCCTATTATAAAGGACTTCAGAATTTCCACCTTTTATGTGGCAGTATTTCTAATTTACGGTACTCTGTTTGTTGTATAATGTATAAGCTGTTACCTTATCCAAAATCAAGAAAAAGATTTAAAAAAAAGAAAGAAGTGAATAGGACCTATGCTGTTTCCATTCACTGCTTTGGGAGTTACGGAAGCCTGCCCGACTATTTCCATAACTCTGACTAGTAGCTATCCCTGGCCGTCTCTTACTATGGTTATGCTCATCTCACCCAGGATGAGAAACCCTTTAAGCTGGCCATACACTTTAGAAAGCAGTTGGCCAAATGCTGATTCAACTCAGAGGTTTTCCGATTTATTCCACCATATACATGTATGCCATGCTGCGTGTGCATGTGTTCTCAATAAGGCCAGGCCTTTCTTTCTCCTGGATTGTGCCATTAGGAAGAGCAAGGGCACCACCATACAAATTAGATGGTTGGTTGAAATCTGCTGGTTTGGCCAACATTAATCTAATGTGTATGGCCAGCTTTTAGCCAGTGCCAAGCATTTGACTTTGTTTCCATTTATAAGTTGTACAGAGACAACTACAGCCAAGTCAGTCTTATTTTGCTGTCTCTTGTTAAGCTTCCATTATTTTAAATTATGTATGAAATATTCTGCTGAAAATCTGAAGAATAGTGTAAGAAGGAACAAGGAGTAGTCATTGATGGAAGATACGTGTCACCGAGGTTCCTGGCCTCGGTGAGGTAAGAACCAGATTTTTTTCCTTAAGTGTCAGTTCTGTAGTGCAGTCTGACACTTCAGCTGTCAGAATGGCTGTAAAGCCAATCCTGGCCGGTTCTTATTGGGAGCAGCCAAAGAGCAGGGGGGGTGGCTGTTCCCCATGGTTCCAGGACGGGTTTTGGCTGGAATATAAAAACCCAGCCAGCATGTTCAGGTGGTGTGGATTATCCTCCATCTGCTAGGAGTGCTGGCAGTCTGGGTGGTGGAGCTTGAGGGTTTGGGCCTTGACTAAGCCTGCTACATTGTTTGTGGACAAAAGCACATGGACTACTGCTTCCTTCAAGTGACTGATTTTTCTTGAAATTGTTATTTTGTCACTTTACGTCTGTGTGAATAAAACAGTGCACTATTTAAGTTAAAGACGTTGTCATTGCCTCTGTACTGCGTCCGCAAGCCTGTCTACCAGAGCAAATCCCCACATTTGGTGTCGGATGCGGGCAAGCACAGTGAGGCAGGCCTGAAGGCCGAAAAGTTTTTGTTTTATCTGGACACAAGTGCATGTCCTACATTAAGCCGGCAAGGTTACGACCCGTATCCCCTGACAAAATGGAGGCGGTCGTGAAGGCCCTCGTGGAGGCTAACTTGCAGCAGCGGGAGGCTAACAAGCAGCAACAAGAAACGAACCAGCTGCTTTTGCAACATGTGATGGCTTGGCAGGCGTCAGGAGCGTCCCAGAATGTCCATGATGCCCGTAAAGCTGTCCGCGCGCAGCGATTCCAAAGATGACCCCCTCGGATGATGTCGAGACCTATCTGGCGGTCTTCGAAAAAGTGTCCGTAAGGGAAAAATTACCCCGAGACCAGTGGGCTGAGGTCGTTGCTCCGTTCCTGGCGTCCGGTCCCCAGCAAGTATTGTTTGATCTCCCCGATGATCAGGCGGCCGACTACCCGACAGTAAAAAGTTAAATCCTGGCGAGACTCGGGGTGAATGTGTTGGTCCGAGCCCAGAGGGTGCATCAGTGGGATTTTAACCCGGCTGAACCCGCCAGACCACAATATTATGATCTGCTGCACCGTTTGCAAAAATGGCTGCAGCCTGACATGTTGACTCCCACTGCTATGTTGGATCGGCTGTTGGCGGATGTGTTTTGGAGGGCTTTGCCGTACCCTCTCCAGCACTGGGTCGGCCAGGTGTCTCCGAATAATGCCCTGGAGATGGTCGACCTGGTGGAGCGCTATGAGGCCACCAGAAATCTACAGGGGGGTTCTTTTGGGAGGGGGCCAGTTAAACCCCGGAAAACTCCACCCCAGACTCGGCGGCCGGTGCCAGCTAGACCCGCCCGGGATGTACCCCCTGCCGACCCAAACCCGGTGGTCTGCTGGCGTTGTCAGGAGCCTGGACACATAAGGGCCGACTGTCCCCATCGGGGGGAACCCATGGACACCAACTATGGCTTCCGCCACTCATTATATGCCAGAATGTTGTGTGCCACAGGAACTTCAGAGACTATGGACAATAGCCACCTGTGCCAGGTGGAAGTGGGGGGCACTCTGGCGGTGGCTCTGCTGGATTCAGGGAGCCTGGTGTCCCTGGTAAGAGCTGCCCTGGTGCGGCCGGCTGAGTATACTGGCCGAAGAGTCGGCGTTGTCTACATACATGGGGACTTAACGGAGTATCCCACTGCCCTGGTCTCTCTGTCAATGGTGGCCGGCAGGTGGATGCATGAGGATGGGAACCTGAGTCAGAACGACCAGCAGTAGGGGTGACCGCCACTTCGGTGGAAGAGGGGGAAACAACCCCATTAAGTGTGATGGTGGGAGACGTAGAGGATTTGCCGCCGGGTCCTGAGCTGGCAGACCTCAATGTCTCTGGAGATAATTTCGGTACAGCACAACACCAGGATCTGACTCTATCTCGAGCCTGGGAAAATGTGGTAGTAGTTGAGGGTGAGCCGCAACAACCGGGGGCCGAATCTATGTTCCCCCGTTTTGTGGTTCAACAGGAGATGCTGTATCGGGTAAATAAACTACGGGGTGAACATATTGAACAGCTGGTGGTGCCCCAGCCAATTCGCAAGCTCGTGTTGGAATTAGCCCACCAACATGTTCTTGGGGGACACCTGGGCCAGCAGGAAACGCAGGACCGGATTTTACAGCGGTTTTACTGGCCCAGTGTGTTCAGAGAGGTAGAAGAGTTTTGCAAGTCTTGCCCAACCTGCCAGATAACCAGCCCCCAGCCACATTTCCGTAGTCCTCTGGTCCCTCTCCCGATTATTGAGGTTCCCTTCGAGCGGATCGCTATGGATCTCATAGGCCCAGTACCAAAGTCAGCTAGAGGGCACCAGCACATCCTGGTCATCCTCGACTACGCCACGCGGTACCTGGAGGCGGTGCCACTGCGTCATACGTCAGCCAAACTCATAGCTAAGGAGTTAATGGAAATTTTTTCTAGAGTGGGTCTGCCTAAGGAGGTTCTAACTGACCAAGGGACCCCATTTATGTCCAAGGTCATAAGGGAACTCTGTAAGTTGCTCCAAATAAAACAGTTACGGACATCCGTGTATCATCCGCAAACAGATGGCCTGGTAGAGAGGTTTAACCAGATGCTAAAAAATATGTTGAAAAGAGCGGTGTCTAAGGATGGGAAGGGCTGGTACCTTCTTCTGCCCTATCTCATGTTCGCAGTGCGAGAAGTGCCCCAGGCCTCTACCGGGTTCTCGCCCTTCGAACTGCTATACGGCAGACACCCTCGTGGTTTATTGGACGTCGCCAGAGAGGCGTGGGAACAAAAAACCACACCGCACAAAAGTGTATATCACCCAGATGCAGGGACGGATGGAAACAGTGTTACCTCTGGTTAGGGAGCATATGGAGGCAGCGCAGCGAGCCCAGAGTAGGGTCTATAATCGGCAGGCCCGGGTCCGAAACTTTAACCCGGGTGATCGGGTGTTGGTTCTGGTACCGACTGTAGATAGTAAGTTCCTAGCTAGGTGGCAGGGGCCCTACGAGGTACTAGAAAAAATTGGACCGGTAGATTACAAAGTACACCAGCCAGGGAGGCGAAAGCCGCAGCAGGTGTACCATGTGAATCTGCTCAAGCCGTGGAAGGAAAGGGAAACCTGTACGGAAGACGTACCTGTACGGAACCCACGACCAGGGTTCCTAGGGGAAGCGGTTTCGGACCCTCAGTCTTAAGCAGGGGAAGCGGCTGTCACAGTAAAAATTGCTGACAGCCTCTCCTCTAAACAGGCTCAGGAAGCCAGGGAGTTCATTAGTCGGAATACGGATGTGTTCTCAGACCTCCCTGGACGCACGTCCGTAATCCGGCATGACATTGTCACTGAGCCTCAGGCGAAAGTCCGGTTAAAACCGTACCGGGTACCCGAGGCTCGGCGACAAGCCATCACGGAGGAAGTGCAGCTAATGCTCCAGCTGGGTGTCATCGAGGAGTCAAAGTGAGTGAGCCAGTCCGATAGTATTAATACCCAAGCCAGACGGGACATTGCGGTTCTGTAATGACTTCCGCAAACTTAATGAGGTGTCCAAGTTTGACGCGTATCCCATGCCCCGAGTGGATGAGCTTATTGAAAAGTTGGGCCAGGCCCGGTATTTTTCTGTGTTGGACCTCACCAAAGGTTACTGGCAGGTACCCTTGACGGAGGCTGCCAAAGAAAAAACGGCTTTCGTCACGCCAGAGGGGCTGTATCAGTACAAGGTATTACCCTTTGGTCTACATGGCGCTCTCGCCACGTTTCAAAGGTTAATGGACATTGTACTCCGTCCACATCGTCGGTACGCTTCGGAGTACCTGGACAATATCGTTGTCCATAGCACCGACTGGGAAAGTCACTTACCTAAAGTACAGGCTGTAGTTGACTCCCTTAGGAAGGCTGGCTTAACCGCTAACCCGAAAAAGTGCTCAATAGGGTTAGAAGAGACCAAGTACCTGGGGTATGTCATTGGGCGCGGAATGATCAAACCTCAGGTGAACAAAATTGAGGCAATTAGGGATTGGCCCCGACCTGTCACTACTCGGCAAGTAAAGTCGTTCCTGGGTATGGTGGGGTACTATATGAGGTTTGTCCCCAATTTTGCTACAGTCGCTGCACCATTGACAGGCCTTTTGAAGGGACGCAAGTCAGTGACGGTCCACCGGAATGAGCAGGCGGAAAAGGCTTTCTCCGCTTTGAAGTCGGCCCTGTGTGGGTCCCCGGTTTTGGTGACACCCAACTTCAAAAGGGAGTTTATAGTGCAGACCGATGCCTCCGAGGTAGGTCTCGGTGCTGTACTATCTCAAGATATTGACGGGGAGGAGCATCCCGTTGTCTTCCTCAGCCGGAAGCTCACCCCAGCTGAGACTAGGTACAGTATAGTGGAGAGAGAGTACCTGGTCATCAAGTGGGCACTCGAGTCTCTTCTCTACTACCTTTTGGGGAGAAGGTTCCGTCTGGTGACCGACCACTCCCCCCTGAAATGGATGAGCCAGGCCAAAGAGAGGAATGCTCGGGTCACCAGGTGGTTCTTATCTTTGCAAAATTTTAAGTTTTCCGTGGAACACAGAGCAGGCAGGTTACAGGGAAACGCGGATGCCCTCTCCCGCGTACACTGTCTGGCAAGTGTTCACCCCCTCAGGGTTGAACAAAGGGGGGAGGTATGTAAGAAGGAACAAGGAGCCGTCATTGACGGAAGATACGTGTCACCGAGGTTCCTGGCCTCGGTGAGGTAAGAACCGGATTTTTTTTTCCTGAAGTGTCAGTTCTGTAGTGCAGTCTGACACTTCAGCTGTCAGAATGGCTGTAAAGCCAATCCAGGCCGGTTCTTATTGGGAGCAGCCAAAGAGCAGGGTGGGTGGCTGTTCCCCACGGTTCCAGGCCGGGTTTGGGCTGGAATATAAAAACCCAGCCAGCATGTTCAGGTGGTGTGGATTATCCTCCATCTGCTAGTGGAGTGCTGGCAGTCTGGGTCGTGGTGCTTGAGGGTTTGGGCCTTGACTAAGCCTGCTACATTGTTTGTGGACAAAAGCACATGGACTACTGCTTCCTTCAAGGACTTATGTGCTGCAGCCTGGTGTGAACTAACACCAGACTCAAGGTGACTGTTTTATCTTGAAATTGTTATTTTGTCACTTTACGTCTGTGTGAATAAAATAGTGCACTTTTTAAGTTAAAGACGTTGTCATTGCCTCTGTACTGCGTCTGCAAGCCTGTATACCAGAGAAAATCCCCAGAATAGTTACATTTATAATAGGTAGACAAGGACTGCAAGTTTATTAGCTCCTTAAGATTAAAGAGATTTTCCAGGCTCCTGATATTGATGACCTCTCATCAGGATAGGTTATTAATATGCAATCGGTGAGGGTCTTAGACCCAACACCCCCACCGATCAGCTGTTTCCTGCAGTCTCCAGTACTGGAACAGGAAGCAGACAGCTCCATTCAACGTGTAGTGGCCATGCTGGGTTACTGCAGCTCAGCCACGGCCACTACACTTTGAACAGAGCTGTGCTTCCTGTTCAATTCAAACTGTTCGTTAATGCGCCAGAGGATGCAGGGAGCAGCTAATCAAGGGGGTGTGGGGTGTCAGGCTCCTGTGGATCAGATCCTGAGGACAGGTCATCAATATTGGAAAACCCCCCTCAAAGAAACACTAAACCTAGAAATGAAAAGGATGTGTGAGTTATTTTTTTGTTCTTTGTATGTTTCTAACTAGGCAAATGTAAGGACTTTACAATTTACTTACTTTACCTCCAGTTGCTGCTTTTTCAGATTTCACTGAGGGTCACATGACCTGTGATGTCAGCATTTCTCCCTGCTCTGATGATGTTTCATGCACAAGCCTGAGAGAGCAGATGTGTCTGTACACCAGATGTCACTGAGCTGGCCACGCCCCCCTGCACTCTGCTGCTGTCTGCTCTCTCCCTGTATTCTTCAGAAAAAACGTTTAAAAAAAGTGTAAAAAAAAAGCAATTTTTGTCACATTACATCACAAAAATTGCAACAGCAATTTATAAAAAAGGCGTATGCCCCCCAAAATAGTATCAATCAGACCGTCACCTAATCCTGCAAAAAATGAGACCCTACCTAAGAGAATCGGTCAAAAAATTTAAAAGTTATGGCTCTCAGACTATGGAGACTATGGAGACACTAAAATATCATTATTTCGGTTTCAAAAATGCTCTTACTGTGTAAAACTTAAATAAATAAGAAAAAGTAGACATTAGGTATTGCCACATGCGTAACGATCTGCTCTATAAAAAAGTCACATGACCTTATCCCTCAGGTAAACGTTGTAAAAATAAAAACGGTGCCAAAACATCAATTTTTTGGTTACCTTGCCTCACAAAAAACGTAATATAGAGCAATTAAAAATAATATGTACCCCAAAATAGTACCAATAAAACTGGCACCTTATACCGTAGTTTCCAAAATGTGGTCACTTTTTTTAGTTTCTACTGTAGGGGTGCATCAGGGGGGCTTCGAATGGGACATGGCATCTAAAAACCAGTTGAGCTAAATTTGTCTTCCAAAAACCATATGGCGTTCCTTTCCTTCTGCGCCCTGCCGTGTTCCCGTACAGCAGTTTACGATCATATGTGGGGTGTTTCTGTAAACCGCAGAATCAGGGTAATAAATATTGAGTTTTATTTGGCTGTTAACCCTTGCTTTGCTACTGGAAAAAATTTATTAAAATGTAAAATCTGCCAAAAAAGTGAAATTCTGAAATTTCATCTCCATTTTCCATCATGTCTTGTGGAACACCTAAAGGGTTAACAAAGTTTGTAAAATCAGTTTTGTATACCTTGAGGGGTGTAATTTCTAAAATATAATAAAAATATATATATATACAATATGTGACGAGAAAACAATCTCAGAATGGCCTGTATAAGTAAAAGCGTTTTAAAGTTATCACCACATAAAGTGACACGTCAGATTTGCAAAAAATGGCCTGGGCAGGAAGGTGAAAACAGGCCTGGGGTTGAAGGGGTTAATGCAATAGGAAAAAATAAAAAAAACATGCCAACATGGTTTATCAATTTACAGGATCAGGCCCCATGCACACTGCCGTGTTTCACGGCCGTGTGCGGGCCGTGGAACCGCGGCCTGGATCCCTCCTGAGAGCAGGAGCGCACGGCGTCACTGGTTGCTATGACGCCGTGCGCTCCCTGCTGCCGCCGCAATACAGTAATACACTGGTATGGTCTATACCAGTGTATTACTGTACTGTGCCGGCAGCAGGGAGCGCACGGCGTCATAGCAACCAGTGACGCCGTGCGCTCCTGCTCTCAGGAGGGATCCAGGCCGCGGTTCCACGGCCCGCACACGGCTGTGAACAACGGCCGTGTGCATGGGGCCTCATCCTGCATACCTGAATCAAATCGTCTTGAAAAAGAAGTAGAAAAACTGTGTTTTCCCCTCAAGAATTAGCAGAACTCAGCATCTGGCCCACTCCAGTGAAGTCATGAACCTGCTGTGTTTTGGCCATGACTCTGCTTGCCTACCTACAGAATTACCTTATGGTTGTAATCTGGTACATGTAGTTCCCCCTGGTTTTACCCCACATCTCCTTGCTACATCTCTTTTAGGTTCACATCTGTGGCGGAGGTTCTGGCAGGATGGGATCAGTCAGGCAGTGGTGGTGTCTGGCACAAGGTACATCCGATGATTCAGCTTTTCTTTATACCAGACCAGAAAAGTGGAATTTTGCTACAGATCACATCTAGCTTTACCCTGTTGCATATTGGTCTGCTCTTCTGGAAGCAACTTCTAGTTTTGTTCAGCCCATCTGCATACAGTTCTCCAGTTACTCTGGTTTGCTCCCTCCCTCCACCAAGACACACAGAATTTAAATTGTGAGCCCCATTGGGCACAGAGTGGTGACAATGTCTGTAAAAAGTTGCAGAATATGTTAGCAATATACACTGCCTGTCCAACAACAAAAAAAGTCGCCACCTGGATTTAACTAAGCAAATAGTTATGAGCCTCCTATTGGATAATTACTGCATGGGCGATTATCTTTCAGCTGGCAATAAGTTATTTAACCTCAACTGGTGCAATGAGTTGCTTCTTATTTCTTAAACAACCATGTTGAATAACACATCTCGTGGTCGTGGAAAAGATGTTAGTCTGTTTGAGAAGGGTCAAATCATTGGCATGCATCAAGCATAGAAAACATCTAAGGAGATTGTGGTTAAGAACTGTCCAACGCATTATTAAAAACTGGAAGGATAGCAGGGGCCTATCATATTCAGGAAGAAATGTGGCAGGAAAAAAATCCTGAATAATCGTGATCGGCGATCACTTAAACGTTTGGTGAAATCAAATCGAAGAAAAACAACAGTAGAACTCAGGGCTATGTTTAATAGTGAAAGTAAGAGCATTTCCACACGCACAATGCAAAGGGAACTCGAGGGATTGGGACTGAACAGCTGTGTAGCTGTAACAAAACCACTAACCAGTGAGGCAAACCAGGAAAAAAGGCTTCAATTTGCTAGGGAGCATAAAGATTGGACTCTGGAGCAATGGAACAAGGTCATGTGGTCAAGATTTACCCTGTTCCAGAGTGATGGGCGCATCAGGGTAAGAAGAGAGGCAGATGAAGTAATGCACCCATCATGCCTAGTGCCTACTGTACAAGCCTGTGGGGGCAGTGCTATCATCTGGGGTTGCTGCAGTTGGTCAGGTCTAGGTTCAGCAACAGTATGTGCTCCAAGAATTAGGTCAGCTGACTACCTAAACATACTGAATGACTAGCTTATTCCATCAATGGATTTTTTTCTTCCCTGATGGCACAGGCATATTCCAAGATGACAATGCCAGGATTCATCATGCTCAAATTGTGAAAGAGTGGTTCAGGGAGCACGAGACATCATTTTCACACATGGATTGGCCACCACAGAGTCCAGACCTTAACCCCATTGATTATCTTTTGGGTGTGCTGGAGAAGGCTTTGCATAGCGGTCAGACTCTACCATCATCAATGCAAGATCTTGGTGAAAAATGCATGCAACACTGGATGGAAATAAATCTTGTGACATTGCAGAAGCTTATCGAAACAATGCCACAGCAAATGCGTGCCGTAATCAAAGCTAAAGGCGGTCCAACGAAATATTAGAGTGTGCGACCTTTTTTTTTGGTGGCGTCTTTTTTTTTTTGGACAGGCAGTGTATAAATAAGTAAGGGTACTTTCACACTTGTGTTGCTGGATTCCGTCGCCTTAACTGCCTGCCGCATCCGGCAATCTGTATGCAAACGTATACAATTTATTTTCTCCGTCCAAAAACCGTACAGTGGCTGAACTGAAGACATCCTGATGCATCCTGAATGGATTGCTCTCCATTCAGAATGCATTAGGATAAAACTGATCAGTTTTGTTCCAGTATTGAGCCCCTAGGACGGAACTCAATACCGGAAAAGTTTAACGCAAGTGTGAAAGTACCCTGATAAATAAAAATAGAGATAACTTGTATTTCTTTCACACTTGCGTTTTTCTTTTCCGGCATAGAGTTTCGTCCTAGGGGGCTCAATACTGATCAGTTTTATCCCCATGGGTTCTGAATGGAGAGCATTCCGCAGACCGAAAAAAATAAATGCCGGATCCGTTTTTTCCGGATGACACCGGAAAGACTGATCTGGCATTTTAATGCATTTGTAAGACGGATCAGGATCCTGATCAGTCTTACAAATGCCATCAGTTGGCATACGTTTTGCCGGATCCGGCAGGCAGTTCCGGCGACGGAACTGCTTGCCGGATCACTCTGCCGCAAGTGTGAAAGTAGCCTAAAGAGAACAGAATATGTTCCAATGCCTGGTATGATACACAGATATACAACATTGTATAACGGTCACATTCATGTGCATATTTATTCATCTGTTCTACGCATGACGAGCATTATCCCTGGAGCAAGCTTTATAGTGGCCACTGTATCTTAGGCTGAATGTGCTAATATTTCAGTGATGGTTTATCATTTGCTAAATTATGAACATGGCTGAATTGTGACATTTTTGTGTTGCTGTACAGAAAGACTGTCTGGGCAGATATGAATAGTACATTTCAGAAACCACTTAGTTAAGCACTCTCCTATTCAGTGGGCATAGGCAGCAGACCCCACAGCAGGGACGGTCTCTGATTGGGTTTGACAAACTATGCTTTTTGTAGAGACAACCGAAAATGTTTGCTGAAGAGAGAGACTTTAATGATATGTAACGGTGTGAAATTATGGTTTGGGTGTACATATTTCTCTGGAAATCTCTGTAATATTTTTAGAGATCCTTAAAGGGGGCATCCTGTGATTAATGTTAAAAGTGAAAATTAAAGATAATATATAATACATAGCAAATCTCTAACAAAGCTAGAACCAGCCCTGTACCACGCATGGATCCAGAGATCTCCCCATCCATTGCTCTGCTAGATTTTCTTCAGGCCGGCAGCTGAGGGGGTCCTTTTTGCAGCTCTCTGTGTCACAGCTTGCAGAGGCTGACCATTCTGTAGCACTGCCTAAAATGAAAGAAAATCCAGCGGGTAGCAGCCGAAGGATAGAACTGAGCATGTGTGACCATGCTCATTTGGTTCAGTAAGAGACAGTGCACACTGCTATGCAGGTTGGACACCAGGAGGATCCATTATAATGAAGGAAATGAAATATCTTGTAACTGGGGCATTTTTGTTACAGAAAATATATTACAAAAGTAATTTTCTTTTCATGTTGAGCTATATGCGTGGCCGCCCTCCAGTCATTCCTATGAGACTGCCAAACATAGCCGAGCTCTGGCTCAGCTATTTCTGTCAGTCTCCTAGAAGTGAATGGGGCGGTGACTGTGCTTGGGTTATCCAAGTTCTATAATTGCCCCCCCCCCCCATATGCTTGGGCCCCTCAACAGACTTCAAACAGATTGTACTTACCTCTCTCCCTGGCACCTTCGTCGCTTCTCATACAGATGTTGGGGGGAGGGGGGGGGGGGATCCGGGGTCAGCCAATAGCAGACCGTGATGGGAACGAGCCTCCCTAGTATTGCGGGTGACGCTAGGGAGGCTCGTCTCCATTGTGGCCTGCTATTCGCTGAACTCCCCCAGTCCCCCCCATCCCCCGTCACTGCAGCGAGGTTAGTACTGTCTCTGTGAGGGGCCCGGGCATATAGGGGGGAATTATAGAACTTGGATAACACCTTTAAAGAGGTTTGTCTGAGTTAAATAAAATCTCAGCCAACAGCAGTAAATGGCCTAAAATTACAAAATGAGCAATACTTACTAATGTACTGCCCTGCTGCTTTCAGTGTTGTGCATCGGTCCTGTACTGTTGTTGTCATCTTTCTGGCAGCAGTGGTGAAATTCCATGCTCACAGGTCACCTTGCCCCCTGAGAAAATCTTGAATAAAAAGTGATAAAAAAGATAAAGACATTTTTTTTCCAAAATGTTTTATTTTTAAAAGTTTTAAAATGTAATACAAAATACATAAATTTGGTATTTGTACTGATAGACAGATTAAGGGCATCATGTCATTTTTAGGGATTACATGTAATTCACTTATCAATAGTTTCAACAGTTCAACAAAATGTTTTCCCCCATTTTTCAGTACAAGATTTGGTAAAGTAAATCATGCCATTAAAAATATAACTTGTCCTGCAAAAGAAAGAAAAAGAAAAAAAGTCATGGCTCTTGGAATGGGAAGCAGGAAAAATGAACAAAATAAATGAAAATTTCCCTGGTCCTAAAAGGGTTAATGTTGGGACAATCCTTTTTAATTCAAAGAGGGCCGTAACCATTGCTCTTGTTGCAGTCGAGCTCTGCTCCTTTCTGTGGTCAGTCCCTCCCTCTCTGCTTTGACCAACGGGGTCAGACAGTGGCAGAGCAGCGAGGGAAGGGATGGAGCTTGAGTGTAACAAGAGCAATGGTGACTCCCTCATTGCAGGCTTAATTTGCATATTAAGAAAATGTATCGTAACTTGGAAACGGAGCCTCAGATCAACAACAGAAAGACTGTTTTGGGTGAACCACAGCTATGTGTCTATGCAAACAGTTGGATAGGGAGGTTGCTGGTGACAGATTCCATTTAAAAGTACTATAACAAATCTATTGTCACTACCAGAGCTTTGAGACGTTCTCACAGCTCTGTGTCTCCACCCCTGTGATGATGTCACTTAGAGTTTGGAGGTGTTCTCACTGTTCTGTTTCTCCGCCCCTGTGATGAGGTCTTTACTCCCAGCTGTCTCTCCTGATTTCCCTGCCTTTAAATCACCCCTCCTCCTATTGCAGGGCGTGGATTATATTTCTCTTTTCAGTTGTAGCTCTGCCTTGAGTATCTTCACTTCTTTAGCTACTTGTTCTCTGGACCTGTGTTCTGCTGCTGCAAGCACTCCGGATATTGCCAGCGGCCCTTGGATCCGTCTTCTCTGCGGCTGCAGCTCCATCAGCTAAGTGTGCAGACTTTGTTGTGTACCTGGTGATTTCCTGACTGGATCTGAGGTGGCCACGGTTCCCTCCATATTCTGAGCAGGGCACCGGTGGCCGTGCCCCTTCCACTATTGTAGGGGTTACAGGGCTCATCAGTCTAAGGTACGCGGGCATGCCTCGTTCCACCATTTGGATCCGGGCATGTGCTTTAGCAGCATAGGGAGAGTGTTCAGGGTCTGACAGGGGTCACCCTTTCTCTTCCCTAGTTTGGGGTCTGGTCAGTAGCTCTTCTTACTGTGTATGCTCTGGTTACCCTTAAACAGCCGTGACATCTATACCCCACATATTATTTACATCGTACATATGCACTAATCTAATATTGCACATCATTCATGTATTTAGCATTATTTTATGTATGTTGTTGTATTTTTATACTTTTAGATTTTATAATATTTGCTCTTTTTTAAATATTTGTTTTCATCTCTCATAGTTATCCTCACTTAGCAACCTAGGGTAGGAAGCCATAAAATGGAATTGCCTGTCATAAGGTCCTTTTTACCTACATATACTGTATTATACTTCTTTGGCCTCATGCACACAATCGTTTTTTTTTTTAAGGTCCGCAAAAACGTGGTCCGTAGGTCCGTGATCTGTGACCGTTTTTTCGTCCGTGGGTCTTCCTTGATTTTTGGAGGATCCACGGACATGAAATATGAAAAAAAAATCTAAGTCAAGTTTGCCATTGAAATGATAGGAAAAAACGGACACGGATCACGGACGCGGATGACAATCTTGTGTGCATCAGTGTTTTTTCACGGACCCATTGACTTGAATGGGTCCGTGAACCATTGGCCGTGAAAAAAATAGGACAGGTCTTATTTTTTTCACGGCCAGGAAAAACGGATCACGGATGCGGCTGCCAAACGGTGCTTTTTCCGATTTTTCCACGGACCCATTGAAAGTCAATGGGTCCGCAAAAAAAAAATGAAAACGGCACAACGGCCACGGATGCACACAACGGTCGTGTGCATGAGGCCTTTATCTGTACATGCTTGTATCACACCCTGGGTAATATGTTAACTGTTTTCCTCTCCTCACAATACCACATACCAGCATTGGTCATTTCTACCCAATTTTTTTTCTTTATATGATAGGATGTGTAATAGAGTTTTGATGGATAGGTCTATTTATGTATGAACAATATTCTTTTCCCTTTGTTCCTACTGTGTTAAAAATCTAATAAATCCTGTTTAAAAAAAATTTGCTTTCAGAATGTTAAATTTCCCCATGTATTCACTTGTTCCCCTATTTTTCTATTTATTTTTATACATACCAGCAAGTGCTGTTCCTTATATTAAGATGGATAGAGCATTTCAAGAATCCTGGACTGTGTAGTATGTCAATGGCGCCACCTAGCCACCAATGAAGATATCTAGGTCTGAATTCCAAAAATTAACTCATGGTATCAGTTTATGCATGAAATCTAAAAAACATTTATGAAATAAGTTTAAAAGCGCAGTTTTGCTTGTTATGTTAGTGCCCTCTGCAATAAAACTATCACATCTTTGTCTTGTTTGTCAAACTTGCCAATAGTTCATACAGTCCTGATCAAAAGTTTAAGACCACTTGAAAAATGGCAAAAAAAATATATTTAGCATGGCTGGATCTTAACAAGGTTCCAAGTAGAGCTTCAACATGCAACAAGAAGAAATGGGAGTGAGACAAAACATTTTTTGAGCATTCAATTTAATGAAAACAACGAATAAACTGAAACAGGCTGTTTTTCAGCTGATCAAAAGTTTAGGACCACACTCCAAGAAAAAACTAACCCCCCCCCCCCACTTCAAAACAGGGATCCAACTTCCAAACATGAACTCAGTAAGTAGCTCCACCGTTATTGTTTATCACTTCAAAAATTCATTTCGGCATGCTTGATGCAAGCGTTTCCATGAGGTGAATGGGAACATTTCTCCAAGTGGTGAAGACGGCCGCACGAAGGCCATCTACTGTCCAGAACTGTTGTCCATTTTTGTAAACTTCCCTTGCCATCCATCCTTAAAAGTTCTCAATTGGATTTAGATCAGGGGAACACACAGGATGGGCCAAAAGAGTGATGTTATTCTCCTGGAAGAAGTCCCTTGTCCTGCGGGCATTGTGTACTGTAGCGTTGTTCTGTTGAAAAACCCAGTCGTTACCACACAGAGGAGGGCCCTCAGTCATGAGGAATGCTCTCTGCAACATCTGGACATAGCCAGTGGCCGTTTGACGCCCCTGCACTTCCTAAAGCTCCATTGTTCCACTGAAGCACCCCAGACCATTATGGCGCTCCCTCCACTGTGGCGCGTAGAAAACATCTCAGGTGGGGTCTGTTTGTCATGCCAGTAACGTTGGAAACCATCAGGACCATCAAGGTTACATCATCAGAGAATAAAACTTTCTTCCACCTTTGAATGTCCCATGTTTAGTGCTCTCTTGCAAAGTCCAAACAAGCAGTTCTGTGGCGTTCAAGGAGACGAGGTCTTTGAAGACGTTTTTTGTTTTGGAAACGCCCTTCAGTCTCAAATGCCGTCTGATGGTTATGGGGCTCCAGTCAGCACCAATAAGGGCCTTAATTTGGGTTGAGGATCGTCCAGTGTCTTGACGGACAGCTAATTGGATCCTCTGGCTCAGTGCTGATGGAATTTTTATGGGTCTTCCACTTGACTTTTTTGTTCCATAACCCTCAGGATCACTTAAGAATTTAAGAAATTCCAAATGACTGTCTTACTGCGTCCCACCTCAGCAGCGATGGCCCGCTGTGAGAGACCCAGGGAGAGTTTTTTTGCCTTTGCCATCACAACGTGTGACTACCTGACAGAAAATGACAATGAATCCACATCTTTGCACAGATTTGGCCTTTTTAAGGCATGTGGTCCTAGACTTTTGATTAGCTGAAAAACAACCTGTTTCAGTTTATTCGTTTTCATTAAATTGAATGCTCAAAAAAAAATTGTCTCACTCCCATTTCTTCTTGTTGCATGTTGAAGCTCTACTTGGAACCTTGTATGATCAGGACTGTATATTGCAAAGCAATGTACAGTGTCATACTGTGATGCCTAGGGCCCACCTGTAAAATTCATTTGAGGGGCCCACTGTACAACTACATGCAAATACTGCCTACTCATACAGCGGCAGGCAGCAAGACACTACACAATGATTGATTATTGAAGTCCCTGCAGCAATTTCAAGAAGGGAGGTCCCTGGAGAAAGAGGATACTGGCTGGCCTACATCTATACATAGAAGCCATCTCAGCTACCCGATGCGTCTATGATAATAAACTGGCTACTTTGTTAAATAATCTAGCCTGTATTTTATACAGACATCGCACAGCGTGAGGTCACTGAGCGCACCTATGTCCTGATGCTGTGCGCAGGTCACAGCACAGCATGCGGCTCCGGCAAAAAACAGGGAGTGGTGAGTACAGCCAGTAAAAGTATTCCCTTGTCCTACTGTACTAATGAACGCTTCCATAATGGAAGCGCTTATTAGTATTCACCTTATAAGATGCGCTGCCATTTTCCCCCACTTATAGGGTGAAAATACAGTATTTAAAAAAAAATATATTAATGTTAAAACTATTGTTTTTTAAGTTTCTAAAAAATGTAAAGGTTTTTCGAAAGTGCAGCCACAGTAAAGTAAAGATATGGAAATATATTTCTGATAAAATATATTGAACAGTATTTATGTGAAATATTGCAGTTGAAAATAGGTGAAAATTAATTTTTTTCATTATAATCCGCCCTTTGGTACACAAAGAAATAAGAGTGGAGCTTTGTGGCAGGGTACGGGTTAAGACCATTGCTGCACGGGCTGCAGGACATATTATACCTAATGGACAATTCTTAGACAAAAAATACATGAGACCTAAAGTTGCAAGGGCAGTATTATATCATCGCAGAACAAGACATAATACAATCCAAAGGCGCAGATAAACTAAGGAGTGAGATAAAAGAAAATTATAGGAATATAAATGTCAGTGAGCAGATGACCCGTAAAGAAGTCAATACAAAGAGACACAAAACCCACACATGGAAACAACTATAATAATGGCATATTAAATGAAACAGCTGAAATTCAGCTGCTCATTTAATCCAAGCGGGGCAGTGGTTTTAATATAAAAAATCCAACAGGCCTCCCTCCGCAAGATGTTCTTGTCCCAATCACCTCCTCTCGGGGGTGGGTGAATTTTGTCAATGGCCATGAAGGAAATACGTTGTCACAACCAGACAGCTGAGAAGCTCTGACAGAGGCCTTTCAGAACCTCCTCCTTGAGTCCTCTTTGTTGTGCTGTTCAGTTCCTCATCTCGTTAGCCTCTCTCAGCTGTCATGGAGTTGGACTAATTGCTTCCCTTTAAATCCCTCCCCATGGTGCATTGCTGGGCGGCTTATACTTCCTCTTGGAGTGTGTGTGCATGCTGATCTTGTTTTCCTGTCTGCTACAAAGTTAAGTGCTGAACATTTATCTGTTATTTTCTGTTTGCTGGATCCCAGGTGACCCTGACTCCCTCCGTGTCTGGAGTAGGGAGCCGGTGGTCGTGTCCCCTCACTATTGTAGGGTGTTCAGGGGTATATAGTCGAGGTACGTGGATATGCAAACCTCCACCTTTCGGATCTTTGCATAGGCTGAGCAGCCAGGGATAGTCTCAGGTCTTGTGCAGGGGTCTCCCTTTTGGTTCCTTAGCTTTAAATCCACTCAGTCATATATGCATGTTGCTTTGTCTTGTTTCCTGTACACCGTCCGTGACATACGTGCCTTGCCGTTATGAAGGCAGTGGACATGTTTAGCAACAGGTGTATCTCTCATGTTGGCAATATCATTAAGATGTTCACCCACCCACCTGCGGAATTCCCAGGTGGTCTTGTCAATGTATTCTTTACCACATTCACATGTAAGCCGATAAATAACACCACGTGTTTTGCAGTTTATCTAATCGCAAATGACATACTCCTTTCCAGTGACATTTGCTTTTAAAGGTCTTTCAAGTCTGGATATGTTTGCAGGCTATACAGCCACTACATGTCACGGTCTGTAATGCCGCCGACGCGACGGCCTTTGCCTTGCCTGCTGCGGTCCTTGCGTTCCACCGTGGAACGCGGAAGATGCACCAGCTCCAGCTTGTGACGCGGCGACTGCGTTCCACGGTGGAACGCGGAAGTCATCCGGACCAATCAGAAGGTCCTCTTGTACTTCCTGGTTCTGATTTAAAGGGGCTGGTGAGGCGGCATGGCGTGCTGTGATTGTAGTCAGTTCGCCTGCTGCCTCACCACCTATGTACAGGACACCTGGGAACCGATCCTTGCACCACCAAACCCGCTCCGGCTACCACGCTATCATCTGCGGAACGGATCCGCACCACCACCGGACCCGCTCCAGCTACCACGCTATCATCTGCGGAACGGATCCGCACCACCACCGGACCCGCTCCAGCTACCACGCTATCATCTGCGGAACGGATCCGCAACACCACCGGACCCGCTCCAGCTACCACCTGAGGAACGGTTCCGCTCCACCACCAGACCCGCTCCAGCTACCCCGCTGCAATCCGGAGGACGGATCCGCTCAATACTCCAATCCTTCTCACCTCCGCAATACCATCTAGGAGACGGACCCACTCTGCCCTGAAGCTACAGTCCGCAGCGGAGTCTCCACCATCGCAAGGCCGCTGCCAACCGCAAGTACCCTCTCTGTCAGAGAGCACGTCTCCTTACATACATAGGCTAAGATAACGGTGTAGGTTTCCTGCTGAGTGGCCTCTATTAACCCCGCGACACCTACCGCACACTAGTATACTAACCCCAAACCGCAGTCTATGAAGCAATAGTACTGTGCCGACCAGAGTTGTTTCCTTTTGACCACGTGATGGTAGAATCTCAAACTCGCCGTTAAGGTTGTGAGTGACGCCTGAGATTCATATCTGATTGGTCCTAATTAACTCCGCGGTTGAGATCCACTGTTGAAAAATTGTAGGCGTGACAGTATCACAGCACCACATAAAAATGGATCCAGCGGAACTCGCTAGACATATGGTTTCCTTGTCCCAAAGAGTCGAGACCCTGTCTGCCTCCATGCAGGACCTGCAGCTGGAGAACCAGAGATTGCGTGCTTTGGTTGCCCAAAACACAGGTGCTGCACCTCCCAGAGAGGGACCTGAACCTAAGGTCTGTGCCCCCGAACCCTTCTCCGGGGATAGGAAACTATTCCGTCAGTTCATAAGTTCGTGCAGACTCATGTTTGATCTGCGGCCACGCACTTATTACAACGACCGTATAAAGGTTCTCACACTCATTTCCTACCTAAAAGGGGAACCCCGAGCCTGGGCCGAGACCTACTTTGATGAAGAGGATGAGGTCCTAGATTCCTTTCCCAGATTCATGGAGGCCATGGCACTCCTCTATGATGACTCCAGTAAACAATTGACCGCAGAGACTGCCATCAGAGCACTTAAACAAGGCCGCCGACCAGTCGAAGATTATATAGCCGAGTTTAAACGGTGGGCCAGGGAAACTGAGTGGAATAACCTCAGTCTCCGCAACCAATTCCGCCTCGGCCTTTCGGAGGCCTTGAAGGATGAGATTGCCCGTGATGAGTTACCTCCCACCTTGGACGACCTAATCCAACGCTCTGTTACAATTGACCGCCGTCTCCGCGAACGGAGAGCTGAGAGAGTCTTTTCCCCTACACCAGCTGTAAGAGGAGCCAGATCTTCCCCTAAAGAGGAGCCAATGGAGCTAGGAACCTTGCGAGGACCCCTCACGACGGCTGAAAAAGCCAGGAGACGCACTCTGAACCTATGTCTCTACTGTGCCTCCCCTGACCACGTAGTAGACGACTGCCCGGCGGTTAAAAAGAAGACAGAAGGTAGGGAGATACATATCTGCAAACTGACACATAGTCTCTGCCACCGCAATTCTTACATATATATTTCTCTCAGCCTACAGTGGGATACCGAGAGGATCACCATCAAGGCCATGATAGACACCGGAGCCTGTGGCAACTTTATAGATTCACATCTGGTTAAGTCCAATAAAATACCCCACACCTTGAAGCAGAACCCGGTCTCAGTTACTTTTTTAGATGGGTCCACATCCCCATCAGGACCAATCTCTCACCACACCCAACCACTGCTCGTGGCCTAAAGGAGAGGTGCAGTTGGATTCCCACTACTGTACCTCCACTTGTTATCCAAACACTGCCCTCATGCAGGTCGCTCCCACGGGGCTACCTCCTCATCTCGCTGAATTTGAAGACGTTTTCAGCCAATCTGGTGCAGCCACACTTCCCCCACATAGACCCTATGACTGCCCTATTGACCTCATTCCCGGCAGTCCTCTTCCTACGGGCCGCATTTATCCACTCTCCCAACCAGAATTAGTCCACCTGAAGGCTTACTTAGACGAAAACTTAAAAAAGGGTTTCATTAGGCCCTCAACCTCACCTGCTAGCGCAGGGATGTTCTTTGTGAAAAACAAGGATGGCGGATTAAGGCCAATAATTGACTACAGAGGTCTCAACAAAATTACCATAAAAAACCGCTACCCTCTTCCACTCATCCCCGAACTGATCGAGAGGTTACAATCATCCCGTATTTTCACCAAACTGGACCTCAGAAGCGCCTATAACTTAATCAGGATCCGGGAAGGTGATGAGTGGAAGACGGCATTCAGAACCAGATACGGACTGTTCGAGTACAGAGTAATGCCTTTCGGACTGTGCAATGCGCCGGCAACGTTCCAGCATTTCGTTAACGATATTTTTCGAGATCTGCTGGACGTCTGCGTAGTAGTCTATCTGGATGACATTCTGGTGTACTCGGACAGTCCTACCGACCACAGAAGGCACCTAAGATGGGTGCTGTCTCGTCTTCGGGTCCACTCCCTTTTCGCTAAATTAGAGAAGTGTATCTTCGAAAAACCTTCCATTTCCTTCCTGGGATATCACATCTCCCCCCAGGGGATTCAAATGGATCAGTCCAAAGTGGAATGCATCCTGGCCTGGCCTGTGCCCCACACACGCAAGGCACTCCAACGATTCTTAGGCTTTTCCAACTATTACCGGAAATTCATAAAAAATTTCTCAGAGATAGTAAAACCATTGACAAAACTAACCAGTACTACAATTCCCTATACATGGTCCCCCGACGCCCAAAAGGCCTTCGAAGTACTCAAACAAAGGTATACCTCAGCTCCCATACTCCAATTGCCCAACCCCGATTTCCATTTTGTTCTAGAGGTGGATGCTTCCCACCTCGCCATTGGAGCAGTTCTATCGCAACAACCGTCCCTTTCTGAACCCTTGCACCCAGTTGCATACTACTCCCGAACTCTTAACACTGCTGAGAAAAATTACCCCATAGGGGAAAAAGAGCTGTTAGCCATTAAGGATGCCTTAGGCAACTGGAGACATCTTTTGGAAGGAACCAAACATCCCATCATGATCTACACTGACCACCGCAATTTACAGTTCCTCAAAACTTGTAAAACCATGTCGGCAAGACAAGTACGGTGGAGCCTTTTCTTTGATCGTTTTGACTTCCATATATCTTACAGACCAGGTTCCAAAAACACAAAGGCTGACTCCCTCTCCAGGTTATACGAGGAGAGTACTGACACAGAACCTCCTTCCTTACTACTTCCGGCAAACCGGTTCGTGGGTCTCGCCACGAAATTCAAGGAGCTCTTAAAACATACTCCCTCTGAAGGGGACCCTCCTGCTCCTCCGGGGTTGACAACAACCGATGGATTCCTTTTCAAAAATGACAAACTTTACGTTCCTCCCAGAATGCAACCTTCTGTCATTCAACTCATGCATGACACACCTCTAGCGGGCCACCCAGGCATCACCAAAACCTTGGAGCTTCTACGCAGAAAATTCTGGTGGCCAGACATGACCAAATCCATCCACGAATATGTCTCCACCTGCGATGTCTGCGCCTCTACCAAAACCGACAGAAAGCCTCCCTATGGGTTACTGATGTCACTGGAAACACCCACCAGACCTTGGCAGGTGGTATCTGTCGATTTTATAGTCGACCTCCCTCGCTCAGAGGGTTGTAACACCATCATGGTTACTGTCGACCTATTAACCAAAATGGCTCACTTCTCCCCGCTTAAAAAATTACCATCATCAAAAGAAACCGCCCAAACTTTCCTCAGTCAAGTCCTTCGATTGCACGGGTTACCTTCCACAATTATTTCCGACAGGGGCAGTCAGTTTATATCAAAATTTTGGAAGGCACTTTGCACAGCCCTCCAAATTGATCACAGAATGTCGACCGCATACCACCCGCAAACTAACGGCCAAACAGAGCGTGTAAACCAGTGTCTAGAACAATACATTCGATGCTATTGCAGTCATCTCCAAGATGACTGGTTCGAGCTACTGCCTCTGGCCGAGTTTGCATACAACAATTCAATGAACTCCTCCACTCAATACTCCCCCTTCTATGCAAACTACGGTTTCCACCCCACCAACCTGCCTCCTGATTACTTACCCGGGAACGTTCCTGCAGTTCAGGACTATCTCGAATGTCTAAGAGAGACTTCCCTTACACTACAAGATAACCTAAAGACCGCAAAGGAGCGACAAAAAAGACATTATGATACTCGACACTCTAATCCCCCCGCATACTGTGTGGGAGACATGGTGTGGTTGTCGACGAGAAATCTCCGCCTTAACGTACCCGCTAGGAAACTCGGTCGCCAGTACATCGGCCCATTTCCCATCGAGAGAGTCCTGAATCAAAATGCGGTTCGCCTAACTCTTCCTCCCGACTGGAAAATCCATCCCTCCTTCCATGTGTCCTTGCTTAAACCGTACAAACCTAACCGACTCCCCCTTAGAGCCTTCCCCCCTGGCCCCCCAATTCAGGTCCAGGGTGAGGTTGAGTACGAAGTCGACAAAATACTCGACTCCCGTAAAAGGGGATTATCTATACAGTATCTCATAAGATGGAAGGGTTATACTCCTGCGGATGATTCTTGGGAAGACTCGCGGGACGTACATGCTCCTAGATTGACCCGTTTGTTCCATCGTAGGTATCCTGATCGGCCTACTCCCAGGGAGAACTCCGGAGGCGTTCCTTTGGGGGGGGGATACTGTAATGCCGCCGACGCGACGGCCTTTGCCTTGCCTGCTGCGGTCCTTGCGTTCCACCGTGGAACGCGGAAGATGCACCAGCTCCAGCTTGTGACGCGGCGACTGCGTTCCACGGTGGAACGCGGAAGTCATCCGGACCAATCAGAAGGTCCTCTTGTACTTCCTGGTTCTGATTTAAAGGGGCTGGTGAGGCGGCATGGCGTGCTGTGATTGTAGTCAGTTCGCCTGCTGCCTCACCACCTATGTACAGGACACCTGGGAACCGATCCTTGCACCACCAAACCCGCTCCGGCTACCACGCTATCATCTGCGGAACGGATCCGCACCACCACCGGACCCGCTCCAGCTACCACGCTATCATCTGCGGAACGGATCCGCACCACCACCGGACCCGCTCCAGCTACCACGCTATCATCTGCGGAACGGATCCGCAACACCACCGGACCCGCTCCAGCTACCACCTGAGGAACGGTTCCGCTCCACCACCAGACCCGCTCCAGCTACCCCGCTGCAATCCGGAGGACGGATCCGCTCAATACTCCAATCCTTCTCACCTCCGCAATACCATCTAGGAGACGGACCCACTCTGCCCTGAAGCTACAGTCCGCAGCGGAGTCTCCACCATCGCAAGGCCGCTGCCAACCGCAAGTACCCTCTCTGTCAGAGAGCACGTCTCCTTACATACATAGGCTAAGATAACGGTGTAGGTTTCCTGCTGAGTGGCCTCTATTAACCCCGCGACACCTACCGCACACTAGTATACTAACCCCAAACCGCAGTCTATGAAGCAATAGTACTGTGCCGACCAGAGTTGTTTCCTTTTGACCACGTGATGGTAGAATCTCAAACTCGCCGTTAAGGTTGTGAGTGACGCCTGAGATTCATATCTGATTGGTCCTAATTAACTCCGCGGTTGAGATCCACTGTTGAAAAATTGTAGGCGTGACACGGTCCCTCAGGTGACTGATGTCAGAAAATCAAGGAGATTGGCTGAGCGTGGAGGAATCTAACAGCCTCCTTGGTTTCTATTGATTCAGTGTTGATAGGGTTAATGACCACTTCCCTTTTCTCAGCTGTTGCTCAGTGGTCATCACTTCTACCCTTTATAGTCTGACCCCACCCTTCTGACTATGCGGTAGATAGCTTCATTTGGGTTTGGCTGAGCTGGTGTGAGTTTGTCTCTGGTGTTCCTGCTCGTCCATCTCTACAGAAGTTAAGTGTTGTGTTTGTTATATTCCCTGTTGTTTGTATCTGGGCCTAAGACAAAGACTTCCATTCGTCCATCTGGGGAGGAATGGGTTGTCTCTGGTCCTAACCTTTTCCAGGGCCTTATAGGGATATAAAGGCCTAGGTATCCTGCATATGAATATTTCTACCTTCAGGGTCTATTCATATTGATAGGTAGTCAGGGCCCGGATTAGGGTTGTCTAGGAGGTGACCTGTTCCTTCCCTAGTTTCCAGGCCCAGTTACTGTTCCCCTTCCCTCCTGTGTTCAGTATGGAGTCCCCCCCACACACTGATCGTGACATTATCTACCGCCATATAAACCCCCATTTCATTTAGGTCAGTGCAGCTATGGATCCTTTGTCTGTACTGGTCGAACAGCTGCAGGGACTGTCTTTGGAAGTAGCTGACCTCCGCGCGACAGTCTTACAGATTCAGAGACTACAGGTGGCTGGTTCCGATGGTGGGTACCAGGCCTGCCCTGAACCTAAGGTTGCCC
Organism: Bufo gargarizans; assembly: GCF_014858855.1. Lineage (NCBI taxonomy): Eukaryota > Metazoa > Chordata > Amphibia > Anura > Bufonidae > Bufo > Bufo gargarizans. The sequence goes on along the minus strand of NC_058080.1, from coordinate 285,553,577 downwards.
TCCCGGACAGATTTTCTAGGGGTAGTGACAATTTCATTCGGTTCAGGGAATCGTGTAAGTTGTACTTTAAGCTGCGTCCATACTCTTCTTGGGATGACTGTCAATGTGTGGGTATGATCATTTCTTTGCTTAAGGATGATGCACAGTCTTGAGCTTTTTCTCTGCCGACCAGATCACCGTCCCTCCAGTCGGTAGATAAATATTTTAGAACCTTGGGTCTTATTTATGATGACCCGGATTGGATCTCTCAGGCTGAGACCAAGTTAATTGGTTTACAGCAGGGAGAACGCTCCGCGGAAATCTATTGCTCTGAATTTAGGAGATGGGCTACGGATGCGGAGTGGAATGATCCTTCTCTCCGTAGCCAGTTCTGTCATGGTCTATCTGAAAGGCTGCAGGACGTGTTGGCCTTTCACAAAAAACCTAAGTCATTGGAAGCAGCTATGTCCCTTGCTGTATGTCTGGATAGACGCTTGAGGGGGAGATTAACCCCTTCACGCAACATCACGTACATGTACGTGGGGGAATGTGGTGCCTCACTGCATCCCCAGGTGCATGTACGTGATCTGCTTTCACTGTCAGCGCAGGGACTGAAGCGCTGAAGGTTCAGTGAAGCCGGCGTGCTGGGGTTGCTAGGCAACCAGAGAAGCCGGAAGGAGCTGTATTGGAGCCCTGACCCGCCCACAATCGCTGTGATTGATCCAATACTGCAGAGGGACCAATCGCAGCGCATCGGGGCAGGTAAGGGGGGGTTAGGGAGGGACTGTGTGCTTCTCCTTCTCTGATCGTCCCCATTCCTGTCAGGGAACCGATCAGAGAAGGAGAGAGTGACAATCTACTGTACCTATGACATGTATACTAGTCATGGAGCACTGCTACTTAGCGCTCCATGACTAGTATACTCGTCATGGCATTCAACTGTCACCATGTCTGCAGACATGGTGACAGCGCTGAGTGCCGGATGTTACACACAGCCAGGCACCTTGGATCAATGCCGAGGGGGGGTCCTGTGACCCCCCGAATCGGCGATCGCTGCAAACCGCAGGTCAATTCAGACCTGCGGTTTGCAGCGCTTTATGTAGTTTCTGATCCCTGCGGTCCCTGACCGCAGGGATCAGAAACCTAAAAATTGCCGAAAATCCAATTTTTTTTACCCCCCCCCCCCGCACCCCTGAATTCATTTATGTGGCGGGGTGCAGGGGGGGCGGTTTGTGGGCGGTGCAGGGCGGTGCGGCAGGTGGGATCGCGATCCCCTGCCCGCCTCCCATTATAATAATCGTTGGTGTACAGTCGTATACCAGGGTGTCAGCACATTGCTGACACCCTGGTATAAACGGCTGACATCGGTGATGCGATGTCAGCCGTTTAACCCTTTCCATACTGCGGTCCATACGGACCGCGGTATGGAAAAGGTTAACAGCTCAGGGAGCTCCCTCCCTCTCCCATCGGAGGGCTGCTGTACCTTTGCAGCCCCCCGATGGAGAGGGAGAGAGTCCCCAGACAGCCCCCCGAGAGCCCCGTCCTTACCCTTCCCCGTCTGCGCAGTTCTGACCATAACTGAGCAGACGGGGAAGGTTCCCATGGCAACAGGACGCCTTCTCAGGCGTCCTGCTGTCCATGGTGCTGAACAGATCTATGCTAAAAGCATAGATCTGTTCAGTGTAAGTAAAATATAGTACAGTACAATATATATTGTACTGTACTGTATTATACAGACATCAGACCCACTGGATCTTCAAGAACCAAGTGGGTCTGGGTCAAAAAAAAAAGTAAAAAAAGTGAAAAAAAAGTAACAACCAAAAAACACATTTATCACTGATTAAGGCCTCATGCACACACGACAGTTTTTTTTCACGGTCCGCAAAAACGGGGTCCGTGGGTCCGTGATCGTTTTTTCGTCCGTGGGTCTTCCTTGATTTTTGGAGGATCCACGGACATGAAAAAAAAGTCGTTTTGGCGTCCGCCTGGCCGTGCAGAGCCAAACGGATCCGTCCTGAATTACAATGCAAGTCAATGGGGACGGATCCGTTTGACGTTGACACAATATGGTGCAATTGCAAACGGATCCGTCCCCATTGACTTTCAATGTAAAGTCAGGAGTCCCTTTACTTTCACACTTGTGTTCATAATGCAGACGGTGGCTCCGTTCAGAGCGGATCCGTCTGCATTATATTGTTAAAACATTTCTAAGTGTGAAAATAGCCTCAGACGGATCCGTCCAGACTTTACATTGAAAGTCAATGGGGGATGGATCCGTTTGAAAATTGAGCCACAGTGTGTCATCTTCAAACGGATCCGTCCCCATTGACTTACATTATAAGTCTGGACGGATCCGCTTGCCTCCGCACGGCCAGGCGGACACCCGAACATAACTTGAAGCGTCCCCATCACCATGGGAACGCCTCTACGTTAGAATATACTGTCGGATATGAGCTACATCGTGAAACTCATTTGCGACAGTATATTCTAACACAGAGGCGTTCCCATGGTGATGGGGACGCTTCAGGTTAGAATATACTGAAAAACTGTGTACATGACTGCCCCCTGCTGCCTGGCAGCACCCGATCTCTTACAGGGGGCCGTGATCAGCACAATTAACTCCTCAGGTGCCGCACCTGAAGGGGTTAATTGTACTATCATATCCCCCTGTAAGAGATCAGGGCTGCCAGGCAGCAGGGGGCAGACCCCCCCCTCCCCAGTTTGAATATCGTTGGTGGCACAGTGTGCGCCCACCATCGGGCCCCCCCCTCCCTCCCTCTATTGTAATAAATCGTTGGTGGCACAGTGTGCGCCCACCATCGCCCCCCCCTCTATAGCAGTAACAACATTGGTGGCAGTGTGCGGCCTCCCATCTCCCCCCCCCCCCATCATTGGTGGCAGCGGAGTTCCGATCGGAGTCCCAGTTTAATAGCTGGGGCTCCGATCGGTAACCATGGCAACCAGGAAGCTACTGCATCCTTGGTTGCCATGGTTACTTAGCAATAGTACAATTGTAGAAGATTCATACTTACCTGCTTGCTGCTGCGATGTCTGTGACCGGCCGGGAGCTCCACCTACTGGTAAGTGAAAGGTCTGTGCGGCGCATTGCTAAAGAGCCCCAGCGATTAAACTGGGACTCCGATCGGAACTCCGCTGCCACCAATGATGGGGGGGGGGGGGGAAATGGGAGGCCGCACACTGCCACCAATGGTTGTTACTACTATAGAGAGAGGGGGGCCGATGGTGGGCGCACACTGTGCCACCAACGATTTTTAACTATAGAGGGAGGAAGGGGGGGGCGATGGTGGGTGCACACTGTGCCACCAACGATTTATTACAATAGAGGGAGGGAAGGGGGGGCGATGGTGGGCGCACACTGTGCAACCAACGATATTCAAACTGGGGAGGGGGGGGGTCTGCCCCCTGCTGCCTGGCAGCCCTGATCTCTTACAGGGGAATATGATAGTACAATTAACCCCTTTAGGTGCCGCACCTGAAGGGGTTAATTGTGCTATCATATCCCCCTGTAAGAGATCGGGTGGTGCCAGGCAGCAGGGGGCAGTCTTGTACAAAGTTTGCAGTGTATTCTAACTAGAAGCGTCACCATCACCATGGGAACGCTTCTGTGTTAGAATATACTGTCAGAAATGAGTTTTCACGAAGTGAAAACTTAGATCAGAAAAAGCTTTTATGCAGACGGATCTTCGGATCCGTCTGTATGAAAGCAACCTACGGCCACGGATCACGGACACGGATGCCAATCTTGTGTGCATCCGTGTTCTTTCACGGACCCATTGACTTGAATGGGTCCGTGAACCGTTGTCCGTCAAAAAAATAGGACAGGTCATATTTTTTTGACGGACAGGATACACGGATCACGGCCTCGGCTGCAAAACGGTGCATTTTCCGATTTTTCCACGGACCCATTGAAAGTCAATGGGTCCGCGAAAAAAAACGGAAAGCGGCACAACGGCCACGGATGCACACAACGGTCGTGTGCATGAGGCCTAAACATGAGAAAAATAAAATTCCCTACACATGTTTGGTATCGCCGCGTCCGTAACGACCTGATCTATAAAACGGTCATGTTACTTTTCCCGAACGGTGAACGCCATAAAAATAAAAAATAAAAAACTTTGATGAAATTGAAATTTTGCCCACCTTACTTCCCAAAAAAAGGTAATAAAAGTGATCAAAAAAGTCGCATTTACGCCAAATTTGTAACAATCAAACCGTCATCTCATCCCGCAAAAAATGAGACCCTACTTAAGATAATCGCCCAAAAACTGAAAAAACTATGGCTCTTAGACTATGGAAACACTAAAACATCATTTTTTTGTTTCAAAAATGAAATCATTGTGTAAAACTTATATAAATTAAAAAAAAGTATACATATTAGGTATTTCCGCGTCCGTATCAACCGGCTCTATAAAAATATCACATGACCTAACCCCTCAGGTGACCACCGTAAAAAAATAAAAATAAAAACAGTGTAAAAAAAGCAATTTTTTGTCATCTTACGTCACAAAAAGTGTAATAGCAAGCGATCAAAAAGTCATATGCACCCCAACATAGTGCCAATCAAACCGTCATCTCATCTTTCAAAAAATGAGACCCTACTTAAGATAATCGCCCCAAAACTGTAAAAACTATGGCTCTTAGACTATGGAGAAACTAAAACATTTTTTTTGTTTTAAAAATGAAATCATTGTGTAAAACTTACATAAATAAAAAAAATTGTATACATATTAGGTATCGCCGATTCCGTGACAACCTGCTCTATAAAATTACCACATGATCTAACCTGTCAGATGAATGTTGTAAATAACAATAAAAAAACGATGCCAAAAAAGCTATTTCTTGTTACCTTGCCGCACAAAAAGTGTAATATAGAGCAACCAAAAATCATATGTACCCTAAACTAGTACCAACAAAACTGCCATCATATCCCATAGTGTCTAAAATGTGGTCACTTTTTTGGAGTTTCTACTCTAGGGGTGCATCAGGGGGGCTTCAAATGGGACATGGTGTCAAAAAAAACAGTCCAGCAAAATCTGCCTTCCAAAAACCGTATGGCATTCCTTTCCTTCTGCGCCCTGCCGTGTGCCCGTACAGCAGTTTACGACCACATATGGGGTGTTTCTGTAACCTACAGAATCAGGGCCATAAATAATGAGTTTTGTTTGGCTGTTAACCCTTGCTTTGTAACTGGAAAAAAAAATATTAAAATGGAAAATCTGCCAAAAAAGTGAAATTTTTAAATTGTATCTCTATTTTCCATTAAATCTTGTGCAACACCTAAAGGGTTAACAAAGTTTGTAAAATCAGTTTTGAATACCTTGAGGGGTGTACTTTCTTAGATGGGGTCACTTTTAGGGAGTTTCTGCTCTAGTGGTGCATCAGGGGGGCTTCAAATGGGACATGCTGTAAATAAACCAGTCCAGCAAAACCTGCCTTCACAAAACCAAACGGCGCACCTTTCACTCTACGCACCGCTGTGTGGCCGTACAGTAGTTTACGGCCACATATGGGGTGTTTCTGTAAACGGCAGAGTCAGGGCAATAAAGATACAGTCTTGTTTGGCTGTTAACCCTTGCTTTGTTAGTGGAAAAAATTGGTTAAAATGGAAAATTAGGCAAAAAAATGAAATTCTCAAATTTCATCCCCATTTGCCAATAACTCTTGTGCAACACCTAAAGGGTTAACGAAGTTTGTAAAATCAGTTTTGAATACCTTGAGGGGTGTACTTTCTTAGATGGGGTCACTTTTATGGAGTTTCTACTCTAGGGGTGCATCAGGGGGCTTCAAATGGGACATGGTGTAAATAAACCAGTCCAGCAAAATCTGCCTTCCAAAAACCAAACGGCGCACCTTTCACTCTACGCACCTCTGTGTGGCCGTACAGTAGTTTACGGCCACATATTGGGTGTTTCTGTAAACAGCAGAGTCAGGGCAATAAAGATACAGTCTTGTTTGGCTGTTAACCCTTGCTTTGTTAGTTGAAAAAATTGGTTTAAATTGAAAATTAGGCAAAAAAATGAAATTCTCAAATTTCATCCCCATTTGCCAATAACTCTTGTGCAACACCTAAAGGGTTAACAAAGTTTGTAAAATCAGTTTTGAATACCTTGAGGGGTGTAGTTTATAAAATGGGGTCATTTTTGTGTGGTTTCTATTATGTAAGCCTCGCAAAGTGACTTCAGACCTGTAGTGGTCCCTAAAAATTGGATTTCTGAAAAATTTCAAGATTTGCTTCTAAACTTCTAAGCCTTGTAACATCCCCAAAAAATAAAATATACTTTATTTATTTATTCAAACATGAAGTACACATATGGGGAATGTAAAGTCACCACAATTTTTGGGGGTATTACTATGTATTACAGAAGTAGAGAAACTGAAACTTTGAAATTTGCAAATTTTTCTAAATTTTGGGTAAATTTGGTATTTTTTTATGCAAAAAAAGAGAAATTTTGGGACTTAATTTTTCCAGTGTCATGAAGTACAATATGTGACGAAAAAACTATCTCAGAACGGCCTGGATAAGTCAAAGCGTTTTAAAGTGACACTGGTCAGATTTGCAAAAAAATGACCTGGTCCTTAAGGTGAAATAAGGCTGTGTCTTGAAGGGGTTAAGGGTCCTCACCCTCAGGATGTACTGTTAAATAAGGTGACGGCTTCCTTTGACACTTATGGTAAAGAGACACCTGTGGTTACGACTTGTGAGGAGCCTATGCAGTTGGGGGGAGCTACTCCTGCGACTGCTGGTAAGAGCTCTGGTCATATGAAGGAAGTCTGTTTTTGTTGTGGAAAGAAGGGACATTTTGTGAATATTTGTCCGTACATTCAGCGTCATGGTGTAAACAAAAAAATAAAATAATGCTTAATCCCCAAATTACTATTGGTGGTGAGCAAGAAAAGTTACTTTTGTCATTTACTGGTAGTACCCGATTTCTCCTGTCTGCCAAGGTGGCGCTAGAGTCAAACTGTGGAAATCGAGGTATTTATCGACAATGGGGTTGGGGTTAACCTGATTGATGGACAGTTTGTTCGTATTCATGGGCTGACTACTAGTGCACTAGAAAAAAGCATTTCTGTCTTTGCAATTGATTCTGCACCTCTTAGGTCCCTTTCACACGAGCGTGATTTCCGCGCGGGTGCCATGCGTGACGTGAACGCATAGCACCCGCACTGAATCCTGACCCATTCATTTCAATGGGTCTGTGTACATGAGCGTTGTTTTTCACGCATCACTCCTGCTTTGCGTGAAAATCGCAGCATGTTCTATATTTTGCATTTTTAACGCAGCCCTGGCCCCATAGAAGTGAATGGGGCTGCGTGAAAAACGCATTGCATCCGCAAGCAAGTGCGGGTGCGATGCATTTTTCACTGATGGTTGCTAAGAGATGTTGTTTGTAAACATTCAGTTTTTTTATCACGCGCGTGAAAAACGCATCAAAACGCATTGCACCCGCGCGAAAAAACTGAACAACTAAATACAATCGCAGACAAAACTGACTGAACTTGCTTGCAAAATGGTACGAGTTTCACTGAACGCACCCTGAACGCATCCTGAGCCAATCCGTCACGCCCGTGTGAACCCAGCCTTACCCAAAAATGCCTGTCGCAGGTGGTAAATGACATCTATTTAAGAGTGGGGTGATTTCCATCAGGAATCTGTCTCGTGTTGTGTGTTGGAGGGTCTGCCTGCTCCGATGGTTTTGGGCTTACCATGGTTAGGCAAGCATAACCCTACCATCCAAAGAGAGCTTGGCGAAGGGTCATATCAGACCATCCAAATCCCCAGTGGTTGCTGGGTTGTTCTTAAAAAAAAAAAAAAAAAAAAAAAAAGATGGTACCCTTAGACCATGTCTGGACTTAAATGAGCTCAACCATATTTCCGTCCGTGATCCTTACCCTTCTTCCTTTGATTCCGGATTTGTTTAATCAGATTGTCGGTGCCAAGATGTTCTCTAAATTGGATCTGAGGGGGGCATATAATCTGGTAAGACAACTCGTGTTAAGAAATAGTTAGAGTGGCACTGCATATAACTTTCTCTGCCCTATGAACGGACTATGTCACTGTGCATCACGGGTGCGAACTTTTGCCACCTGGCAGTGCTCTGCCCACAGAAGACTTGTAGCCAATATAAGCGAAAGAACATATACAGGTGGCACTCACCATTCGGTGCAAACTTCCTTTCCCCAGTCGTCTCCATGACACCACATGCTGAGATCGACTCCCTCCTGATTGGACAGGAAAAACACAGAGAGGTTAAAACCCCCACCCCCTCCTCACATCACCAGTGTGTTTTTCCTGTCCCATCAGGATAGGAAGCAGGAGAGGTGCACGGAGCTCGTTTGGGCTCACCTGGATTGATTCATTCACAGGCCGAGGTCGGATCTGCAGTGCAGCTCTCCCTCCTCCGTTCGGGTAGGCCTGGGCTCGGGCACTGACGAGTTGCCCCTGCGAAGATTCCCTCTGCGGCGGTCCCTGAGGGCTTGATGCAGGGGGAAGGAAGAATGCGGCGGATCGGCACTATGATGTGTCCCTTCCGGCCGGCAGGAGAATGACGTCAGACGCTGGGGGCGTGCAAAGCGCGCTGACGTCATTCACATGCGCCACAGGTCCTGAAGCCTAGGAAGCACTATAAAAACTCACAGGACCTGTGTAATGGCGCCCTGCATAGCGTGGCTCTGGTGTTTGGTGGAGCATCTCTGGAGCGGTCGGGAGTAAGGATGAGTACACCCCTCACGCCGGGCTCTGGAACCGAGCCTGCATCAAACCCTGGGACCGTGAGTAACCTGCTCTCAGACACATGCTTTGTATGGATGGTTCAGTCTGCTCATCCTTTCCTCCCTTACCGTTTCAGGGAGAAAAGGATTCGGCTTCTACAGCTAAAAAATCTAGGAAGTGTGGTATATGCTGCAAAAGATTGTCTAACACTGGATCTAAGCCCCTGTGTAAAGAATGTACCTCCAGTGTCATCAAATCTGAGTCTTCTAGTTTAATTGAAGACATTAGGAAAGTAGTTAAGGAAGAGGTCCAGCTGGCCTTAACTGCCAAGGAACCTTCTCCCCCCAAAGCCCCCCCTCAGGACGCCCGTAGCATTAAATCGCTTATCCTGGATTCCGACTCTGAGGGGCTGGCGGTCTCAGACTCCGAATCAGTGCAAAAACACCCGGCATCTTCAGATGAAGAGGGTGAATACAAGCGCTTCCTGTTTAATCCCGAAGATATTGATGAACTTATCAGGGCCATCAGGGCCACCATTCAGATGGAGATACCTAAAGCTCCTAAATCTACCCAACAAGACATTTTTGGGGGTCTAGGGGAAAGGAAAAAGGCGGTTTTCCCAGTTCCAGATAGCGTCCAAAAACTAATTCGGTCCGAATGGGAAAAACCGGATAAAGGATCCTTTATCCCAAGGGGAATCAAGAGGCGTTACCCCTTTAGCCAGGAGGACTGTACGGACTGGGAGACCATACCGAAAGTAGATGCACCGGTGGCTAAGGTGGCAAAACATACGGCGCTACCGTTCGAGGACTCAGCACAGCTAAAAGATCCTCTAGACAGATAAGCGGAGAGTCTCTTAAGAAAGACCTGGGAGACTACGGCGGCCCTTCTCAAACTGGGCGTAGCCTCTACATGTGTGGCCAGAACACTAAACCTTTGGCTAGAACAGCTGGAGATACATCTGGTCAATAAGACACCGCGGGATCAAATTCTAGAGAGCTTGCCTCTGTTAAAGATGGCAACCTCCTTTCTAGCAGACGCAGCAGCCGAATCAGTTAAACTATCCGCCCGTACAGCTGTTCTCTCAAATACAGCGAGGAGGGCACTATGGCTTAAAGCGTGGTCAGGAAATATCACGTCCAAGAATAAATTAATCGCACTTCCCTTCCACGGTCAGTACGTTTTCGGAGAAGATTTAGATAAAATCCTAGAAAATGCTACAAATAAAAAGAGGGGTTTTCCAGAGGAGAGATATAAACAAAAAAGGCAGCCCTTTCGTGACCGATTCTTTCAGCACGAGAATAAAAAAGATAAAGGGAAGACTGGGAGGTGGAGCTATGCGAAAGGAAGGCAGGGGGAGAAGTTTCCTCTTCAACCCAAACCGGGCTGAAGCCTCCACATCCAACAGCAAGCAATGACGCCATACCAGTGGGGGGAAGACTCAGCTCCTTTCTGGGATCTTGGGAGCACGTAACAAACAGCCGGTGGATTTTAAGTATTATAGAAGAGGGTTACTTGATAGATCTACTCTCTTCCCCTCCACAGAAATATGTGATCACTACCCTTCCCCCATCTCAAACTACTACCTTAAAAAACTACATAAAGAACTTATTAACCTTGGCCGCCATAGAGCCCATTCCAAAAGATCAGACAGGACTGGGATTCTATTCCCGTCTCTTCATTATAAAGAAACCAAACGGGAAATCCAGAGTGATTTATAAATTTGAAACACCTAAACAAATATCTGAGATATCAAAAATTCAAAATAGAGACCCTGAAGTCAACAGTGAAGCTCTTAAAGAAGGATGCAGTGATGGCCACAATAGATTTAAGCGACGCCTATTATCACGTCCCAATTCACAGGTCGTCAAGGAAATTCCTAAGGTTCGCGATAGAACTGGAGGGAAATATTCAGCATTTCCAGTTCAAGTGTCTCCCCTTTGGGATCTCGTCTGCCCCAAGGGTTTTCACCAAAATAATGGCGGAAGCCTTGACAACCCTGAGAGAAAAGGCAATTTGTGTGATCCCCTATCTGGACGACCTACTGGTAGTGGCAGACAACATAGAGACCCTGGAAACCCATCTCAGGTTAGTCCTGGATCATCTACAGAACCTAGGTTGGCTCATCAATTGGGGGAAATCGGATTTAATCCCGTCCAAACGGAAGGTTTTTTTGGGCATAACTTTAGACACAGTTTCCCAAAGATCCTTTCTTCCACCCCAAAAGATAGTAAAACTTCAAACAGCCTTGAGGAAATTCAAGAAGGAGAAGTTCTGTTCAATAAGACAGGCCATGAAGGTGTTAGGGAGTCTTTAAGCCTGCATCCCAGCAGTAGCCTGGGCACAGTTCCATCTAAGGCCGCTCCAGATCACGGCCAAATGGAACAGATCACAATTAACTCTAGAGAGGAAAATATTTCTAAATGCGGATACCAAAAAATCACTAAATTGGTGGCTCAGCAAATCCAACCTAGAGAAGGGGATCTTCTGGGCACAAGATCTCCCCCTAGTCATTACGACAGATGCCAGCCTCCACGGTTGGGGAGCGGTCGTCCAGGGAAACTCCTACCAGGGAACATGGGGGAATTATGTGAGACAACAATCCTCAAATTTCAAGGAGCTGAGGGCAGTGTGGGAAGCACTGAAACGCACAGGTCAGTTGGCGGAAGGTCGTCACGTACTAGTCTACTCGGACAACGCTACAGCTGTGGCCTTCATCCAACACCAGGGAGGCACAAGGCATCGCCTACTACAGAGCCTGGCAAACAAAATCTTTTCCTGGGCAGAAGACAATATACAATCTCTTTCAGCGGTTCATCTGAAGGGGGTTTTAAACATTCAGGCCGATTACCTAAGCCGGCACAGACTAGACCCAGGGGAATGGATGTTAGCACCAGAAACCTTCCACCTGATCACAAAGAAATGGGGCAAGCCGACGATAGACCTGTTTGCATCCAGGAGAAATCATCAACTAAACCAATTATTTTCCCTCAACCCCAGGGATCATCCTCGGGCAGTAGACGCCTTCAACCAGAGTTGGACAACAAACTTAGTCTACGCGTTCCCCCCATTTCCGCTTATCCCCAGAGTGCTACAGAAGTTCCTAAAAGAAAAATGTACACTAATCCTGATAACCCCCTTCTGGCCCAAGAGAAGTTGGTTCTCTCTCTTGAAAGCCCTCAGCATGGAAGCTCCTCTCCCTCTACCTCGGAGGCCGGACCTTCTAAGTCAGGGGCCTATCACTCACCCAGACCTAAAAATACAAAAATTAACAGCCTGGATTCTGAAGAATCCAACTTATTAATGTTTGGTTTATCTAAAAAAGTAGTGAACACCTTACTCCTTAGCAAGAAACAGAGTACCAACGACAAGTATCTAAAAATATGGAAGAAATTCGCTGATTGGTCTGGAACCTCCTTCAACCAGTTCAGAGCACACATCTCGCTAATCCTCGATTTTCTTCAGGAAGGGCTAGATTTAGGTCTATCCCCCAATACCCTTAGGGTCCAGGTATCGGCTCTAGGAGCACTCTATAATACCAAGCTAACAGAACATCCCTGGATATCCAGATTCCTTAAGGCAGCAGATAGGATCAGACCTACAATTAGAAACATGGTGGCACCATGGAACCTCAATACAGTACTAGGGGGTCTAACCTCCGATCCGTTCGAACCTCTGGACTCTACCCACATCAAATGGCTTACCATTAAAACTATTTTTTTGGTGGCAATAACCTCAGCCAGAAGGGTCTGTGAGCTACAGGCCTTGTCCATCCAAGAACCATTCCTTGCAGTATTTGAGGACAAATTAGTTTTCAAACTAGATCCGACTTTCCTCCCCAAGGTAGTTTCGACATTCCATAGGTCTCAGGACATCGTTCTTCCTTCATTCTGTGACGATCCGAAAAATGATCAGGAAATCACTTACCATACACTAGATGTTCGGAGAGCGGTCTTAAAGTACCTGGAAGCTACCAGTCATTGGAGAATAGACAAAAATGTGTTTGTCCAATTTTCAGGTCCTAACAAGGGGAAGAAAGCGGCGAAAAGTTCCATCTCCAGATGGATTAAGATGGCCATCTCCGAAGCATACAAAGCTCAGGGGAAAGATGTCCCTGCTTCCCTAAAGGCACATTCTACGAGAGGCATGGCCGCCACCTCCTGGGCGGAAAAAGCTTCAGCCTCCTTACAACAGATTTGCAGGGCAGCAACCTGGAAAAGAGTTCATACTTTCACTAAGCACTACAGACTAGACTTAGCCGCTAATGATGACCTAAGATTCGGACGTAAGGTCCTGTCGGCAGTCCCCCCCCCCCAATTGTATCTTTATATTATCTCAGCATGTGGTGTCATGGAGACGACTGGGGAAATGAGTATTACACTCACCGGTAATCCGGTTTCCTGGAATTCTCCATGACACCACATACATCCCACCCTTTTTTCTGCTATTAGCTATTATCCTTTCATCCTGGGGTTCTTCGTTTAAAATACACTGGTGATGTGAGGAGGGGGTGGGGGTTTTAACCTCTCTGTGTTTTTCCTGTTCAATCAGGAGGGAGTCGATCTCAGCATGTGGTGTCATGGAGACTTCCAGGAAACCGGATTACCGGTGAGTGTAATACTCATTTATTTCCTCCAGGGCTGAGTACATGAAGCTGGGTACATCACGGCTGGATACATAAAAGCTGGATACATAAATGACTCGGAGCGGACAAACATACAGCGCAAATAAAATAGCTTTTATTTCTTGTCATTAAAACAATTCGCTTAGAACTCTATATTTCCTTATAATTAAAATTGTCAGCATAGCCTACCTGCCTATTACAGTTTTCACAATACTATCTATGATTATCGAGTTTGTCCACTAGGTGGCTTGATGCCTCTGTAATGGCTTATTTAGTTCGTCCTTTATTATGCAGGAGTTCCACTGCTTGTATGCTACACGCTGTTGCGCTCACAGCGTGCAAGTTACTCTGCCACCTCACTGGACTACACTCTTATTATCATTTCTCTCATATTAAGATAGAGGATCGGCTATTTGCTGGTTAAAACACTACATTCACTCGCTGCCCCCCCCCGACATGTTTCGCCTATCCAGGTGTCTTCAGGGGTTAGGGCGTCTTCAGGGGTTAGGGCAGAGATCTCTGCCCTAACCCCTGAAGACGCCTGGATAGGCGAAACATGTCGGGGGGCAGCGAGTGAATGTAGTGTTTTAAGCAGCAAATAGCCGATCCTCTATCTTAATATGAGATAAATGATAATAAGAGTGTAGTCCAGTGAGGTGGCAGAGTAACTTGCACGCTGTGAGCGCAACAGCGTGTAGCATACAAGCAGTGGAACTCCTGCATAATAAAGGACGAACTAAATAAGCCATTACAGAGGCATCGAGCCACCTAGTGGACAAACTCGATAATCATAGATAGTATTGTGAAAACTGTAATAGGCAGGTAGGCTATGCTGACAATTTTAATTATAAGGAAATATAGAGTTCTAAGCGAATTGTTTTAATGACAAGAAATAAAAGCTATTTTTTAAAATTAGTAACACGTGTAAATCAAGGGACACTGATGGTCCTAGTGGCCAATTGTAAATAATAATTGAACAAAGTCCCAACATGTGTTAGGGAGACTTGTGTAAACTAACTAATATTTAAATGTCGGCTCCCATACGTCATCTGCGTGACGTGCGTGACCTCACCAGCAGCGTCGTAAAATGGCGCTTGCATGTGACATCACACTGGGGTCGGCATTACATGAAGTGTTACAAAACACATTTTAAAAATGTAATCCTTACTTTGGGACACACTGGATATTACAAGAACACTCCCAAATCAATTTTTTCATTTAAACCTAAGGGGCCCATTGCGCATGAGTGCAAAATCCATTTGCTTTCTCTTCTAAGGAGTTCACGGTGTCTGTCTCCCCCTAGTGGATACAATCTCTATGCCAGCAAATCTCAGAACATTGCTATTACCTCCATGCTCGTGGTTTACATGGTCAATAAGGCATGGACATCCTTTACCTGTGCTCAGTGAATTTATATGCTCTCTAAATCTTTTATTAAGACACCTGATAGTTTTCCCTATATGAAACCTACCACAAATGCATGAGATTAAGTAGACTACAAACTTGATTTTGCATGTGATTAAGGCGTTAACTTTATGTTGTAATCCACCAAAGGATAGGACCTCCCACTGGGGGTTATACCTGCAATATGAGCAATTACCACAACGGCGGTTACCCTTAGGTCGCCATACTTCTAGCCAGGTGCCAACTTTATTTTCTCTAAATCGACTCTGGACCAACCTGTCCTTTAACCTGTGGCACCTCCTAAATGCTATGATGGGACGAGTTACCCTAACATCTCCTTCCAATATATCCCAGTTATCTCTTACTACCTTTTTGATTTGGTCAGCCATGGGGCTGTATTTGAAAGAAAACACAAAGGGTCGTGAATTGACCGCTGGTGCCTCGTCCCACTATCACTCTCTATGGTAGATCTCTTTTCCTGATCTAAGTGTGTGGCCTAAATCATTGCGTCATTTAGTAAATTTATGGGGTGACCCCTGGACAATAACCGCTTTTTTAAGTCCAGGGCCTGCCTCCTAAAGTCTTCCTCTGTTTTATTAATGCGTCTTAATATCACAAACTAGCCATAAGGGACCTCCTTTTTATTACTATATGGGTGATAGCTGGAGTAATGTAACAATGAATTGGTGGCCTTGGGCTTCCGATACCTCTCGGTCACCAGCTCATTGTTTCTGGCCGTTATTATTGCATCCACAATAACAACCCAGCAAAAAGAGTGATTATTGGACCACGGACTCTGATTCCAGCATCTCAGACGACCCAACGGGCCATGGTGTATCAAATGCTGTTGGAACCAGCAAGGAAAAGTCCCCTTTAGAAGGAACATCAGGAGGGGTAGAAGCAAAAGGAAGAATAAAAACAAGATTAAGTCACAAGAGAAAACAAGTCTCTTGGAGACAATAATGGAGGAAGATGAAAGTGGTGTCACACAGAACCTAGTAGTCAATCTGACCGGCTCCGAGTTACCACAATATTGTGAAAAGATCCTCAATCGGGGACTGAATTACATCTTGCATGCGAAGATGGAAAAATGTATTGCTGGGTTATCTGCTCTCATCCTCAGGTTTTCGTATAAATCCCGAGAAAGTCCATGCAGTGTTGGACTGGGATCGACCCGAAAATCTGAAAGCGCTTATGCGGTTTTTGAGATTCACCAACTACTACCGTTAATTCATCTTGAATTATTCAACTGTAGTTAAACCTTTAACAGACATGACTAGGAAGGGGGTCGATTTCTGTTTGGTCTGAGGCAGCATTACAAGCCTTTTCTGCTGTGAAGAAATGTTTTGCATCAGCCCCTATTCTGGTGCAACCAGATGTGTCTCAGCCATTCATTCTAGAGGTTTACTCATCCGAGGTAGGGGTGGGAGCAGTTTTGTCACAAGGTCCTTCACCTAGTAAATGTTATACTTACCTCCATGTCAGCGATGCGATGCAGGCCTCTTCCGGCCTGTGTCCCGCGCTGTACGGCTCAGGCGGCGTGATGACGTCATCGCGCCGCCTGCGCCGCCCTCTCCCCTGCCCCGCCGCAGCACAGGCATCTGTATCGCTGTCCTGAGGACGGCGATACAGATGACTATGGAGATGAGCGCTTCCACAATGGAAGTGCTCATCTCCCTGTGCCCTGCCTGCGGCTGCCGCCCCCCACTTCTGAGCAGCTTGGGGGAGGGGCAATTGCCCGCCCCCCCCCGGATCCACCAGTGGGTGGGGGTGATTCTAAAGATCCTTGTCCTATTTTGTCTGAAGGGGTAGTCATATCTGCCCTATATCCTGATCTTAAGGCTAAGGTGTTGGGGGCCCAAGAGGATGCACCGGACTCTTGTCCTCCAGGGAAATTGTTTGTTCCTTTAGACTTGCATCACAAGGTATTTGAGGAACATCACTGTACTGTCTTGGCTGGACACCCTGGGAGTAGATCCATTGTTGATCTCATCTCGCACAGATTTGGTGGCCAGGGCTGCGTAAGTGTGTTGAGGACTATGTGTCAGCCTGTTATACCTGTGCTCGTGCTAAGGTGACACATATCTGGATCTCTTCTTCCGTTACCCATCCCGTCCAGACCTTGGACGCATTTGTCCATGGACTTTATAACGGACTTATCGAATTCTTTGGGGAAAAAACGTGATCCTGGTGGTAGTTGATTGGTTTAGCAAAATGGCGCATTTTATAGCATTGCCTGCTCTACCCAATGCCAAAACTCTTGCACAGGTGTTTGTCGATAACATCGTAAAACTACATGGCATTCCCTCTGATGTGGTATCTGATCGGGGGACTCAGTTTGTTTCCAGATTCTGGAAAGCGCTCTGTACTCGACTGTGGGTAAAATTGTCCTTTTTCTTCGGCTTTTCATCCTCAGTTGAACGGACAGACGGAGTGGTCTTCATTCTTGTTGTTAGCTGAGTTTGCCATTAATAACCGTAGACAGGAGTCCACTGATAAGTCGCCGTTTTTTGGGGCATATGGATTCCATACGCAGTTTGGCACATTTTCTGGTTCTCAAACTTCCGGTATTCCTGAGGAGGAACGATTTTCCTCTTCTTTGTCTTTGATTTAGCGGAAAATTCAAAATAACCTGAAAAACATGGGCAACAGGTATAAGCGTGTGGCGGTATAAGCGTGTGGCTGACAGGAGACGTATGAATGGTCCAGACCTGAGAGTGGGTGATTCTGTGTGGCTGTCCACAAGAAACATTAAGCTTAAGGTACCTTCTTGGAAGTTGGGCCCAAGATTTATTGGTCCATATAAGATCACTGCCATTGTTAACCCTGTAGCCTTCCGTTTTCAACTTCCTCAGGCTTTGAAAATTCATAGCGTATTTCATAAGTCGCTGTTGAAGAAATGTGTTGAACCTGTTTAGCCGTCCTCCTTGCCTCCCGCTTCCGGTATTCCTGAGGAGGAACGATTTTCCTCTTCTTTGTCTTCGATTTAGCGGAAAATTCAAAATAACCTGAAAAACATGGGCAACAGGTATAAGCGTGTGGCGGTATAAGCGTGTGGCTGACAGGAGACGTATGAATGGTCCAGACCTGAGAGTGGGTGATTCTGTGTGGCTGTCCACAAGAAACATTAAGCTTAAGGTACCTTCTTGGAAGTTGGGCCCAAGATTTATTGGTCCATATAAGATCACTGCCATTGTTAACCCTGTAGCCTTCCGTCTTCAACTTCCTCAGGCTTTGAAAATTCATAGCGTATTTCATAAGTCGCTGTTGAAGAAATGTGTTGAACCTGTTTAGCCGTCCTCCTTGCCTCCCGCTCCTGTCATGGTGGACGGTAATTTAGAATTTCAAATCAGCAGGATTGTGGTCTCCCTAGATCCCTCCAGTATCTCGTCCACTGGAAGGGTTACAGACCAGAGGAGAGGATGTGGGTTCCAGCAGCCGATGTTAATGCAAATCGTCTGGTGAAGGCCTTTCACAGAGCCCATCCTGATAAGGTCAGTCCTGGGTACCTGGAGGTCACCTGTAGAAGTGGGGGAAAAGGGGAAGGGGTACTGTCACGGTCCCTCAGGTGACTGATAACTGGAAATCAAGGAGATTTGCTGAGCCTTGAGGAATCTAACAGCCTCCTTGATTTCTCTTGATTCAGTGTTCATAGGGTTAATGACCAATTCCCTTTTCTCAGCTGTTGCTCATTGGTCATCACTTCTACCCTTCATAGTCTGACCCCACCCTTCTGACTATGCGGTA
Organism: Bufo gargarizans; assembly: GCF_014858855.1. Classification (NCBI taxonomy): domain Eukaryota; kingdom Metazoa; phylum Chordata; class Amphibia; order Anura; family Bufonidae; genus Bufo; species Bufo gargarizans. Next base: position 285,535,089 of record NC_058080.1, on the reverse strand, counting down.
GATAGCTTAATTTGGGTTTGGCTGAGCTGGTGTGAGTTTGTCTCTGGTGTTCCTGCTCGTCCGTCTCTACAGAAGGTAAGTGTTGTGTTTGTTATATTCCCTGTTGTTTGTATCTGGGCCTGAGACAGAGACTTCTATTCGTCCATCTGGGGAGGAATGGGTTGTCTCTTGTCCTAACCTTTTCCAGGGATATAAAAGCCTAAGTATCCTGCATATGAATATTCGTACCTTCAGGGTCTATTCATATTAATAGATAGTTAGGGCCTGGATTAGGGTTGTCTAGGAGGTGACCTGTTTCTGCCCTAGGTTCCAGGCTCAGTCACTGTTCCCCTTCCCTCCTGTGCTCAGTGTGGAGTTTCCCCCCCACACTGATTGTGACACTACATCTATAACATCTGTTGGTCTGATTCTGGAGCCACACGAGCAACCCAGCTCCATTGATGGGTGCACCGGCAATAAGGGAAATTTTCACCCATTTTTCTCTCCCTGTGGTCCACTGACTGTAAGGTAGGCTCTATTGCCATGTATTTTTATTTCTGCGTATTCTGTTATGTTCATTTTCTTTATACCCTCTTTTTTCACTCTATTTTTTGTAGGATTTACTTTTTGTTTCAAATCCTTTTGGAATATTTCCCCTGATAAAATGAAACATGACACTTCGGTAACTTTTTCATAGGGTTTATCAGGGACTCCGCCTGGGTTAGGGTCAGGTATCCGTACGGAGTCGCCCCTTTCGGGGCGAGTGCTCTGTATAGACAGGCAGGGCTGGCCTAGTCCCTTCCCTCCACTCAGGGATATTCAGGGACAGCTCTTCCTGCTGATAATATTTGGTAGAATGTTCGTCATATATTCACGAATTCGAGATTATTTTCTTGATCGCGAAAAATCGGCAATGTAATATTAGCGTAATGCGCCCGAAATACAGGCGTGGGTCACTAAAGCTACATTTTTCAAGCTGCTAGAAGTTTCCTGAGACTGGAGAAAATGATTGGCATGGCAGAACATTACAATAGCTTTATATGCAGATAGAGTGCTCCAATATATTCGTGATTGCGAAATCAGCACTAATGATGCGAATATTTTGGCTCAATACGTGCAACTTCACATTTTAACAGGTCTGACTACTTAGGGCTCTTTCACACTTGCATTGTTCTTTTCCGGTATAGAGTTCCGTCGTCGGGGCTCTATGCCGGAAAAATCCTGATCAGGATTATCCTAATGCATTCTGAATGGAGAGAAATCCGTTCAGGATGCATCAGGATGTCTTCAGTTCAGGACCGGAACGTTTTTTGGCCGGAGAAAATACCGCAGCATGCTGCGCTTTTTGATCCGGCCAAAAATCCTGAACACTTGCCGCAAGGCCGGATCCGGAATTAATGCCAATTGAAAGGCATTGATCCGGATCCGGCCTTAAGCTACATGGTTACCATGGCTGCCAGGACGCTAAAGTCCTGTTTGCCATGGTAAAGTGTAGTGGGGAGCGGGGGAGCAGTATACTTACCGTCCGTGCGGCTCCCGGATCGCATGGATGACGTCATTCTGGAGCGCCCCGGGAGCCGCACGGGCGGTAAGTATACTGCTCCCCCACTCCCCACTACTACTATGGCAACCAGGACTTTAATAGCGTCCTGGCTGCCATAGTAAAATGGAGTACACGACGGATCCGGACAACGCAAGTGTGAAAGAGCCCTTATTAGTGATTGGTGCACTAAGTATTGTTGTGAACTTGTTACAGAATGCTTACTAAAATGTCGATTGAGGGGTTAAAAAAAATATATATATGAACTCACCTTATCCACTTGATCGCACAGCCGGCATCGTCTTCTTTCTTCTTCTTTCAGGACCTGCAAAAGGACCTTTGATTACGTAATCATGCTCACCACGTGGTGAGCGTGGTGACGTCAGCGCAGGTCCTGCTGAATGAAGATGGCATGAGCTGCAACTAGGCCATGTTACCGATGTACGGTGACGTCACATGGACTAGGAAGAGGCCGCGGTGCTCACAGAGCACCGGCCTCTTCTTATAGCTGATCGATGGGGGTTCTGGATGTCGGATCACCGCCAATCTGATATGACCTATCCAGAGGTCATTACCTCCTGTTCTGTACTGGAAACTTTTCATTATCAATTATCACCAGAATTAGGACTGTATTACACCAACAGATTATCTGAAAAATCATTGGTCAGATGGCCACTTACACACACACAGATATTTTGTTATATACACCAACTATTGGTCTGGACAGATATTGGTTAGATAATTTGTTGATGTAATACAGGCCTTACAATGAAAGTCTGTGAAGGTTCTCATTTATCCAGGTCATAGTATATCTGTAAAGAATAAATCAAGGCAACTGGACGTACTGTAGATTTTCTTGAAAACGTTTCACTCGTTCTTCCAACGAGCTTTCTCAATTCCGAGTGATTGTACAAAAATTCTGGGAATAAATATGTAACTGAATCCACATCTGGTAATTATGCCCAGCATGGGGTCAGAGGTCATTATACCCAGCATTGGGTCAAAGGTGTTGATTCCATTATCCTAATTGGAGTCAGTAGGTGATAAAGATTTCCCAGAAAAAGGTGTCAAGACAGCATTGTATGTGGCAGATTAGGATAAATGTAATAAGCAATCAAAAAGCGCCATTTACTCCAAAATGATACCAATGAAAAATACAAGTTGTCCTGCAAAAATAGAACCCTGACACAACCCCATAGAATAAAGAAAGTTATGGCTCTTGGGAAGCGGCAATGCAAAAACTTTTTTTTCTTTTTAAAAGAAAGGGTTTTATTGAAAAAATGTAGTAAAATGTAAAAAAAAACTATATGTATTTGGTATCACTGTAATCATACTGACCCAGAGAATAAATATGTTATGTTATTTATACCGAAAAATAAACGCCGTAAAATTTATAACGCAAAAATGCAGAGGCAGTATTGCTGTTTTTCCCATCTCCCTCCAAGAAAGAGTTAATAAAAGTTATGTGTACCCCAATATGGCGCCATTAAAAACTAAAACTTGTCCCACAAAAAACAAGCCCTCATAAAGCTATATAGACGGAAAAATAAAAAAGTTATAGCTCTTGGAACGCGATGATGTAAAAACGCTTGGTCAGTAAGGCCCAAAACAGGCTGGTCACTAAGGGGTTAAATGTCCTGAATTTGTGATTTAAATGGAGAAGTAACTAGATCAAGGACACAAGAGCTGATAACCAAAAGGCACAGGAAAAGTTGACATACCAATGCAGACTAAATAAAACTGACAAATACATAAATAACTAGTTTGAAGGTTATAAAACAAAAGCATGAGAATGTATAAAATATAAATTCCTTTAACTTTTTACATCTTTTACATATGATTATTGTGAGAAATCATAGACCTGATATTTGAGGCCCCCAGCTTTGTTGCATGACAACACTTCCAGCCCTGAGCTTCAGCAGTGCATGTGTGTGGATCCAAATGAACACACATTAATGTCCATATAATAACTGCTGCTAGTCATTGTGATTTTGATCTACAGTATACTCTTAAATGGAATGTGTCATCAGAAGATTACCTATTGTTTAAATCACATTTTTATGCTTAACATATTTTAAAAAAAGGTTAATATAATTTTTTACATTTCCATGTCAATATCTATATTTAAAAAGCAAACAAACATAAAATCCTATAGTTTTCGCACTGTCCACTAAGCCTAATAGGCGTCACTTCTTTGTCTGTATAGATCCCTTTACTGCAGTTACCTGCTTATCTGTCATTCTAAACCTGTCTGTACTATTATCACCTTTTGTGTATAGATAAGAAAATAGGTTCTTGTCAAACCTTATATATTCTTTCCTTGTACAATAACATTTGCACAGGTCACACAGCATGCTTAGAATACTCTCCCATATAGAAGTCAACGAGGTCCCCTCCTGACCATTGTGTCTATGGCCCATGGGGCTTCCATAATTTTTTTTTTTAATGCTTTCTAAAAGCGGGACAGGTGCCAATTTTTTTACCACTTATTAAACTGGCCTTTGTGCTGTTAGTAGTCTATTATATCAGACATAGTAAGGGTACGGCCATGCGGTCAGGTTTCTACATGCAGTTTTGGAATCCAAAACCAGGAGTGAATTCAAAAAAATAAAAGGGTTGTATTTGTCCTTTATACTTTCTCTTCTTTTATCATCCACTCATGATTTTGGCTTCCAAAACTGCATGTAGAAACCTGACCGTGTCGCCATACCCATACAGTCCATAAGGACTCTGGAATCTACATGTCAGTGGTACAGCTGCTCAATGGCTGTCTGTGTTGTTCATGTCTAATGCGGCTACTACACAGAGGTCCTGGCATATGTATGGACTGTAACTATGTCTGATATGACAGATTAGTAACAGATTCTGGAGGCTCCTACACCTGGGTAAAGCTGGGTGGATGCAAGACCTTGGGCAGAAGGGTAAAGGATATCATGCAAAGCAAGGGGGAGATATAATGAGGGCTAATTTCCATGGACCTGTTGGAGTCTTCTTGAGCCCTGTGTGGTTTGCCACATTGCCCTGATTATAATCTGTCCATACGAAGGAGATCTTAGTCTGAGCTAAGGCATTTCATTATGTTAACAATACTTTCCACAGTATGGTTCTGTATTGCACAGCATGTTACAATGTCAAATGCACATATTGGTGTAAGACCTAAAATAGATACCTCTTTCCTTCACCCCATTCCTCATGTCAGGCTATACAAATTATTTTAATTAATGGGGGAAGGCAATTAGCCAATTATGACTATGGCGGAGCTGTGTGCACAATGGGCGGGCTCTACCCCTAGCTCTAGAGTGAGTCAGTCTGAGGGAGAAGGCTCAAAGACCATCTGCTCCACTCTTTAGGCCCAAGTTTCAAGCATCAGAGAATAACATATCTCTGCAAGTATTGCAGCAAGAGAGAAAAAAACTGATTGAAGAAATCAGAGAATCTGCATGAAGAGCAAGGAGTAAGTCAACAAAGTAACGTGCGTTTACAGCTATTCAGATTTTGCTGCTGTGGAGGGATAACAAGTTAAGACACCCTATACACTTTGACACAATTTGGCCTAACATAGTCAGTTGGATCTGCATGCTGCAGTGCAAATTGCAGGCATAATTGCAAGATTGCAGTGGCCAGCCAGAGGTTTTACTGAGAGAGACTTTACAAATCACAATGTAGCAGTGGATTGTCGGGAAAGGAGGCATTCCTACCTGACAGTAGGCTGCTCGTTCAGTGAAGGAGATCACTCTATTTACATGCAGCAATCTCCTTCACAATATAAGGAAGATGGATCGCTATTGCGATTGCTCGTCCCCATAGAGAATCATTGTTTCTGGGCTGCAGATCGCTGTTTAGACAACACGATCTGCTGCCCAGAAAAGATATTTGCAGTGCCTGCACAATTGACAGGATCACTCGATGAACAAGCGTTTTGCACGTTCATCAGAGTTCGGCAGCACGTTTAGAAGAGCAGATTGTTGTTCACAGGAACATTCGTTCCCGATAATCCAAATATCGGGCAGTGTAAATCCACCTTTTAGCAAGATTATATATAAAGAGTGCCATTACTTCCATCCATGCCAAAAGCTATACATTTCTATCTTGGAAAGAAGTATGCACTATGTACAGATGAGACTGTGTTTCCTTGTTGTTGGATGTACTACAACTCCCATTTCGTACTTGTTGTGGAAAAATTATTGTTCGCCGTATGGTCGCCATCTATCCTATGGAGTTGCGCAGATTCGTTCGCATTCGCGTTCACATCTGCGCAGAGACTTTCGCACGATGGTCCGGTCGTCCCGACCTGTAGCTGATTTGTGCCCAGCCTGGTATTACTGCAGGACACCAGTGTCATGGCGCCGGCTGAGGAGGGAGGGATGGGGACCGTCGAGCGGGGGTTTCTTCATCCACGAGGATAAGCACGGCAACGGAAAGGGCGCGAATGTGTGTGTGAACGCGCGAACATAAGTTTGCGCGATCATTCACATCTTCGCCAGCCAATCACTTCATACCATAACCTGTCTCCTCATTGGTCATGATTGTAAGACCGCCTCCCATCTTCTGGTATAAATAAACCACGCCTAGCTGCTGGGAAGGAGGCACATTATTGGAACCTACTTGAGAACGTCTCTGTGATGTTATTTTGGAGGAATTGCGCACACATCGACGCACACTACACCAGGGATTTCCCAATTGTACTTCTGGCAGTCGTTTTCGGTTGTGAGAACGAGACAAAGGAGCACACGGCGACATCATACTACAGTAAAGACAGATGTTTATTTTGTTTAAAGCATGTCTGGTTACTGACTCTTGTACCATATGCCAACCATTCCACTCTACATGTCCTTTCTTGCACCCACACAAACAATAAACATGATGGCACCCGCCATCTCTTCTCAGACTTGCTGAATGACTAGATCTGCTGAATGTAATGATACCTTTCACTGGTCCATGGCTTCATTCTGGAGAACAAATACATAGAATCCACATGCCAATGAGCAGTTAAGTGCACTGACGGCGAGCCCAAGCCATTCTGTGCACCCCTGCTTCTCCTACTTCTTCTGCTAGACCCTTCCTCTCCTTCTTGATTGACAGGACCAGGTTCCTGTGTAGTCCTCTTTTATGGCTCTGTCAACCAAGAATGAATGGGAGAGCCTGGCAAGGGTTCACAGAGTGGTTTGGGCTTGCCATCGGCTGCACTTAACGGCTTACTTGCATATGGACTAAATATTTTTTCTCCAGAATGAGGAACTGCTCTTCACTTCCTGGTTCTAGTTTGACATGCAATCAGTGGGTGAGATGGGTCACAGTTGTGGCCTTCTGGCTCCTGCCATTTTCAGTATATTTAGCCAGCACCAGGAAGTGGAGAACAGCGAGGACCTGGTAAGGGTCAGAACTGCTGTGCCTGGGGATCAGTGAGGTGAGTTATGCCTGTTTTTTTTTTTTACCCCATGCTGATATATATATATATATATATATATATATATGTGCTGGACAACCCCTTCCCAAACTCTGTCATGAATATATGGCATAAGTCGAGTCTTTAAACATGGCACCTGCTCAGAAGCTGAGCAGGAACCAAAGCCTGAGGCACTGTCCAATTTAACACTTCAGATGCCATAGTCAATTGTGTGACCACTAGGGGAAATCCTGGAAGCGCTGCACTCCAGGGACTCAAACGGCTCCCCGCGCTGAGGTTGAGGGAGCTGTTCAGTTGCAATGGCAGCCTAAGGCTGCGTTCACACGGGTGAGATTTCCGCGCGGGTGCAATGCAGTAGGTGAACGCATTGCACCTGCACTGAATCCTGACCCATTCATTTCAATGGGGCTGTGCACATGAGCGTTTTTTTTCATGCATCACTTCTGCAATGCTTTAAAATCGCAGCATGTTCTATATTCTGCGTTTTTCACGCAGCCCTGGCTCCATAGAAGTGAATGGGGCTGCGTTAATAACGCATTGCATCTGCAAGCAAGTGCGGATGCAATGCGTTTTTCACTGATGGTTGCTAGGAGATGTTGTTTGTAAACCTTCAGTTTTTTATCACGCGCGTGAAAAACGCATCAAAACGCATTGCACCCGCGCGGAAAAAACTGAACAACTAAGCGCAATTGCAGCCAAAACTGACTGAACTTGCTTGCAAAATGGTGCGAGTTTAACTGAACGCACCCTGAACGCATCCGGACCAAATCTGTCACGCTCGTGTGAACTCAGCCTAAGGCTAGGTCTACACGACGACATTTGTTGCGCGACAAAAAGTCGCGCGACAGATAGGGCGCAACAGTTGTCGCGCGACATTTTGTTGCACCAATGTCGCGCGACAATTTTTATAATGGCAGTCTATGGTGTCGCACTGCAACATGCGACATGTTGCGACTGCGACGCGACAGTCGCAGAAAAATCCATCTTGAATTGATTTTCTGCGACTGTCGCGTCGCAGTCGCAGCATGTCGCATGTTGCAGTGCGACACCATAGACTGCCATTATAAAAATTGTCGCGCGACATTGGTGCAACAAAATGTCGCGCGACAACTGTCGTCGTGTAGACCTAGCCTAAGGCCCTAGGGGAACTTAAACTAAGTGAAAAAAATAAAGCTTAAAAAAAAAAAATATATAAAAATGCTAATCATCCCCTTTCGCAATATTAAACATAAAAATAAATAAAACAAATAATGATCAATAGTATCACTGCGTCCCAAAATGCCCAAATTAAATATAATTTATATTAAAATATAAACGTATTTATCTTATACGGTGAACGGTGTAACGGAAAAAATGTAATGGCTGATTCAACTTTTTTTCGGGGCTTCTCCTCCCCTCCCAATTTTTTTTTTAAAACTGATCAAAAGGTCAAACACACTTCAAAATGGTATCAGTAAAAACAGATTGCCCCACAAAAACTTAGCCCTCAGACAGCTCTGTAGACATAAATATAAAAAGATATAAGATTTTTTCCAAAGTTTTTATTTTCTTTTGAGTATTAAAACACAAGAAATACTATAAAAGATGGTTTTGCTATAATTGTACTGACTCAGAGAATTAAATTAACAGGTCAGTTTTACCAAAACTGCCGTAAAAATGAAACCTAAGGGCAGAATTGTAGGGGTTTTTCCAGTTCCATTCCCTTTGTAATTTTTTTTCAGCCTCCCACTACATTGTATGCAGTATTAAATGGTGCAAATTGAAAGTGCAATTAGTTCCATAAAAAAACTAATCCTCATATGGCTGTGAATGGAAAAATTAAAAAAAGCAATGAGCAAAAACTGAAACCGCAAAAACCACAGGGTCAGGAAGGGGTTAAATAGACAGTTTCTCATTTTATATTCCCACATAGTGCATATAGTTACATATCTTTTACTTTATAAATTTGCACAGTAACAACCTTGATAGTCAGGTTTGCTTCACTACATTATCATAAAAACTGAAAGCAAACACACGATCGGCCCTGAAATTAAGGAGTGGTTGACATGTGCACTCAGAGGCTTACTTATATACAAGTGAATAAGTGCTGCTATGGAATAAACCCTTTCTAATAATTTTCAAAGTGAAGCTATTCCAGTGACTTTGCATATTTTGACTAGGGTAGGTTTGTGGTATGCAGGATAATACCAGTAGGTGGTGCAATGCTCTGTAAGAGTCTATTATGTATATGCTAGTGTTTGATTAGTGACTGTGAGCTAAAACCAGGAGTGGATCCTTCACAGAGATAAGGTATGGAAAGTTTTGCGCCTGTGCAGGGTTTTGACACACTTAGATTTGGCTTAGACTCACTGATAGAAATCATGGATAAAACACTGACCAAATCACTGATGTATGAACTAGGCCTAACAGTTAAAGGGCTTGTTTCATCTCAACCTTTCATGGCTGAGATGGGCATACCCCACGGTAAGGTCTCATGCACACGACCGTTGTTTGGGTCCGCATCCGAGCCCCCATTTTGGCGGCTCGGATGTGGACCTGTTCACTTCAATGGGGTCGTAAAAGATGCGGACAGCACTCCGTGTGCTGTTCGCATCCGTTGCTCCGTTCCGTGACCCCGCAAAAAAATAGAACATGTCCTATTCTTGTCCGTTTCTACAATGGGCCGCCAAATTGCAGAAGGCACACGGGTGGCTTCTGTTTTTTGCGGACAGCAAAAAACGGAATGATCGTGTGCATGAGGCCTAAGGCTAGTTTCACACTAGCAGCATGGGAGTCCGGCAGGCTGTTCCGGCGGGTGAACAGCCTGTCGGATCTGTCCTGCCGCTAGTTCACGTGTGCCCTCGGACTGCCGCTTTGTCTCCATTGACTATAATGGGGGCAGAGTTCCGGCGGCTGCGCACGGCGAGAGGCAGCCGGACTAAAAGTACGACATGCAGTACTTTTAGTCCGGCTGCCTCTCGCCGTGCGCTCCTGTGCTGCTGCTGGAACTCTGCCCCCATTATAGTCAATGGGGACAGAGCGGCAGTCCGGGGGCACACGTGAACTAGCGGCAGGACAGATCCGACAGGCTGTTCACCAGCCGGAACAGCCTGCCGGACTCCCTTGCCGCTAATGTGAAAGTAACCAAAGCAATGGCCCTGAGGATAGGTCATCATTATCTAAATAGTAACCCTAGGAATATTACTTTTGACAAGTATATGCACATGCTGCAGAAATCTGGATATATACATAGTATAACTGTTAGTCAACAGCTAGCTTCCTTACCATAAATCCTCCAGAAGCATGGACAAGTGAATCCGTTCTCTTGTATGCCCTCTAGACTCGCATGCACTGAAAAGCACAGCATGAGTGAGAATCTACAAGGCTTATTACACTCTTCGTCTGTTTCTATAGTACTCTATACGGTTCTGTACAGCATCTTCCCACCATCATATGTTACTCTCAAATAGGAAAGCGTAAGAGCTGACAGGAGCCATTTTACCAAATGTATATGTAGCTGTTTCAGTTGTTGTAGTGAACAGCATTAAAATAAATAGCAAGAAAGCATTACCCATTAGGTAGTGACTTTGTTTCCATTTTCAGACTGAAATTTTACTTCGGCTTTCCAGAGGATTTTCCAGATTTTTGTTATATTCATGGGATATGTCATAAATGTCTAATAGGTGGGGTTTCCACCTCTAAACCTCACTTATCAGGAGAAGTTGAGCCTCCTGACCTTAAAGGGTTTCTGTCATGAGAAGTAACGTTATGTAGCGATGTGCTAATGTCAGCAGAACATAACTGTATGAGCCTCTATGTTAATGAGCCTCTAGGCGCTACTGGGGCGTTACTGCAGCACCTAGTCTTCTCATCCTTTGGCATGTCCAGTTGATTGACGTCCTAGTTTTCCTCAGTGCCCCCTAAATCCTGCGCGCGCGCCGTCCCGTTTACTATTCGGTGCAGGCGCAGTGAGTGAAGGACACTCTCCTACTGCCGAATTCACTCACTGCGCCTGCGCCGAATACTAAACGGGACGGCTCAGGCACAGGATTTTACGGGCACAGAGGAGAACTACTAGGACGTCAATCAACTGGACATGGGCGTGCCAAAGGATGAGAAGACTAGGTGCTCATTAGCATATTATACAAGTCTTTATTATAAGAGAACGGCAGCAGGCAGGGAGATATAAAGCATGCTGGTCTGTACTGATGACATTAGCCCATCGCTAATGTCAGCCAGATACATAACGTTATTTCTCATGACAGAAACCCTTTAATTCATAAAGCTTAAAGGGGTTCTCTCATCTAAAATATTGATGGCATATGAATATGCCATCAATGTCAGATAGGTGCGGGTCTTACCTCTAGGACCCACTCCTATCTTCAGAAATGGGCCGATCTAACATTGATGGCATATTTAGATGAGAGAACCCCTTTAAGCTCACAAATTAAGGTCAGGAGGCTGGGGTCCAGAGGTGGGAACTGCACCTATTAGACATTCATGACATAGCTCCTGAATATGACAGAAATGTCTGAAATTGGAAATCCTCTTGAAAGCAGAAAAAGGAGATGAAACAACCCCTTTGTCTTTTTTTTTCTTTCTCTATGGCCTCATGCACACGACCTTTGTGTTCTGTTCCGCAAAATGGGGTTCTGTTGTTCCGTGATCCGTTTTTGTTTCCGTGTGTCTTCCTTTATTTTTGGAGGATCACCAGACAAAAGGAAAGTAAAACAAAGTAAGTCAAGTTTACCATGCAAATGATAGGAAAAAAACGGACGCGGATGACATTTTTTTTCACGGACCTATTGACTTGAATGGGTCCGTGAACCGTTTTACGTGAAAAAAATAGGACATTATATAATTTTTTAACGGACTGGAACCACGGATCACGGACGCGGATGACAAACATTAGCCGAGTTTTCAACTGACCCATTGAAAGTCAATGGGTCCGCAGAAAATCACGAAAAACAGAACAACAGACACGGAATGAAACAACGGTCGCGTGCATAAGGCCTAAGACCGCCAATAATTAGACAACTAATCGCTTAGCACAGCCAGGCTTGACTGCAGGCAGCCATCTAAGACTTGGGATATATAGAGGAACATGATGTTATGCACAAATTATGGTAAAATTCACAGTCACTACAGAATTTTTTCCTTTGTAGAAAGTCACAAGTGTCCATGCAACTATCACATTTTTGGATGATCCACAGACATGAAGAAAAAATCGTTTTGGTGTCCGCCTGGCCGGGCGGACCCAAATGGATCCATCCTGACGTTGACACAATATGGTGCAATTGCAAACGGATCCGTCCCCCATTGACTTTCAATGTAAAGTCAGGAGTCCTTATTAATATACCATCGGATCGGAGTTTTCTCCAATCCGATGGTATATTTTAACTTGAAGCGTCCCCATCACCATGGGAACGCCTCTATATTAGAATATACCATCGGATTTGAGTTACATGTGAAAACTCATATCCGACAGTATATTCTAACACAGAGGCGTTCCCATAGTGATGGGGACCCTTCAAGTTAGAATATACTACGAACTGTGTACATGACTGCCCCCCTGCTGCCTGGCAGCACCCGATCTCTTACAGGGGGCTGTGATTAGCACAATTACCCCTCAGGTACCGCACCTGAGGGGGGTTAATTGTGCGTATCATAGCCCCCTGTAAGAGATCAGGGGCTGCCAGGCAGCAGGGGGCCCCCCCTCCCTCCCTCTATTGTATTAACTCATTGGTGGCCAGTGTGCGCCCCCCTCCCTCTATTGTATTAACTCATTGGTGGCCAGTGTGCGGCCCCCCTCCCTTCCTCTATTGTATTAACTCATTGGTGTCCAGTGTGCGACCACCCCTCCCTCCCTCTATTGTATTAACTCATTGTTGGCCAGTGTGCGCCCCCCCTCCCTCTATTGTATTAACTCATTGGTGGCCAGTGTGCGGCTCCCCTCCCTCCCTCTATTGTATTAACTCATTGGTGGCCAGTGTGCGGCCACCCCTCCCTCTCTCTATTGTATTAACTCATTGGTGGCCAGTATGCGGCCTCCCCTCCCTCCCTCTATTGTATTAACTCATTGGTGGCCAGTGTGCGCCCCCCCTCCCTCTATTGTATTAATTCATTGGTGGCCAGTGTGCGGCCCCCCTCCCTCCCTCTATTGTATTAACTCATTGGTGGCCAGTGTGCGGCCCCCCTCCCTCCCTCCCTCTATTGTATTAACTCATTGGTGGCCAGTATGCGGCCTCCCCCGGCCCCCCCTCCCTCCCTCTATTGTATTAACTCATTGGTGGCCAGTGTGCAGCCCCCCTCCCTCTATTGTATTAACTCATTGGTGGCCAGTGTGCGGCCCACGCCGCCCCCCATCCCCCCCCATCGCTGGTGGCAGTGGAGAGTTCCGATCGGAGTCCCAGTTTAATCGCTGGGGCTCCGATCGGTAACCATGGCAACCAGGACGCTACTGCAGTCCTGGTTGCCATGGTTACTTAGCAATATTAGAAGCATCATACTTACCTGCTGCACTGTCTGTGACCGGCCGGGAGCTCCTCCTACTGGTAAGTGACAGGTCTGTGCGGTTCATTGCTTAATGATCTGTCACTTACCAGTAGGAGGAGCTCCCGGCCGGTCACAGACAACGCAGCAGGTAAGTATGATGCTTCTAATATTGCTAAGTAACCATGGCAACCAGGACTGCAGTAGCATCCTGGTTGCCATGGTTACCGATCGGAGCCCCAGCGATTAAACTGGGACTCCGATCGGAACTCTCTGCTGCCACCAATGATCGGGGGGGGGGGGGGGAAGGAGAGGGGAGGCCGCACACTGTGCCACCAATGATATAAATACAATAGAGGGAGGGGGCGAGGGCCCGCACTGGCCACCAATGAGTTAATACAATAGAGGGAGAGAGGGGGGGCCCGGGGGAGGCCGCACACTGGCCACCAATGAGTTAATACAATAGAGGGAGGGAGGGGGGGCCGGGGGGAGGCCACACACTGGCCACCAATGAGTTAATACAATAGAGGGGGGGCCAGGGGGGCCGCACTGGCCACCAATGAGTTAATACAATAGAGGGAGAGGGGGGCCGCACTGGCCACCAATGAAATTAAAACTGGGGAGGGAGGGGGGTCTGCCCCCTGCTGCCTGGCAGCCCCTGATCTCTGAGAGCACCTGAGGGGTTAATTGTGCGGATCACAGGCCCCTGTAAAAGATCGGGTGCTGCCAGGCAGCAGGGGGCAGTCATGTACACAGTTCTTAGTATATTCTAACTAGAAGCGTCCCCATCACTATGGGAATGCCTCTGTGTTAGACTATACTGTCGGATCTGAGTTTTCATGAAGTGAAAACTCAGCTCTGAAAAAGCTTTTATGCAGATGGATCTTCGGATCCGTCTGTATGAAAGTAACCTACGGCCGCGGATCACGGATGCGGATGCCAATCTTGTGTGCATCTGTGTTCTTTCACGATCCCATTGACTTGAATGGGTCCGTGAACCGTTGTCCGTCCAAAAAATAGGACAGGTCATATTTTTTTGACGGACAGGAAACACGGATCACGCCCGCTGATGAACAACGGTGCATTTTCCGAGTTTTCAATGGACCCATTGAAAGTCAATGGGTCCGCAGAAAATCACGGAAAATGGAACAACAGCCACGGATGCACACAACGGTCGTGTGCATGAGGCCTAACTGTGAAGTAGTCAGCACTATAATAACAACATATCTTGATAAAAGGATCCAAATGGAAAAGAATGGAAACGGGGTTGAATCTTCCGAGAATGGCCAGCTTGGAAAAATTTCTGCAAGAAAGAAACGGGAACTCCAGGTCTCTAATGCGCACTAAGATCAGTAATAAGAAAGAGACTAAACAAAAATGGGATTCACTGGAGTGTAGTGACCCGGAAACCACTGCTGTACAGTCAGATGTGTGCAGATGACTTGCTACATCTGCACCTTAACACATTTTCATTCTTGAAACAACCATGAGTTCTTTGATCATAAAAGGGAATTTACCATCAGAAAATTACATATTACTCTACTTAAATCACTTAGTTATTTATTTTTGTAAGTATTTTTTATTTGACTATTAGTATATATGAATAAAATAATTCACATACTCCTGTTTTCAGACTGGCCACTGGAGCTCAAACAATATGCATTAGCAATTGGCTTTCTTGTTCAGATTGGGTGTGCAGAGTTTCATAGTACTGCAGAAGACTTGTCAATCTCTCACCCTTGCAGACTCTGTACTCACCGCTTCCTGGTCCTCGGCTGTCGGCTGTGCTGTGGCTGTGCACAGCATGAGGGCCCTCTGTGACCCCATGCTGTGTGTGTCAGGTTATAGCACAGCCGACGGAAGATCGCTGGAGGTGAGGAACGGCAGCGTCCAGAGCTGGAGAGGTAAGTGTTTTTATTTTAATTTATGTGATATGAGGCATGGGGACTGATGAGAGGTCTGACTTTATTTTGGGTGTTTTATATGCGGTCTGATTGGGGGTCATTCACATTGGGGTCTGAGCTAAGGTCTGATTGGGGGTCTGATCTGAGGTCTGATTGGGGCTGTCATTTGAGTTCTGATTAACATTGGGGGTCTGATTGGTGGTCTGATGAAAAATATATTTTTCTTATTTTCCTCCTCTAAAACCTAGGTGCGTCTTATAGGGTGGCAAATACGGTAATCAACGTGTGTAGGTGCTTAGGCTTTGTTCTGAGTCTCTGTCAGAAGTTCCTTCAGATTAGAGAAAAAGAATAGCAGCATATAGCGCCAATCTTCCTGTCAGAATGACAGACACCACATTAGAACTCATGATGGTTATATATTACTTTTTTAAATTGCATTCTGTGCTACCAAACATACAGGAGAATACAGTGCTACACCAGTGTTGGACTAGGGTGCCTAGGGCCCACCAGTGGAATTGAATCCACCCTACAACTACAAGGAGACATTACCTGTTTAGACTTCGTACACATGAACATGTGCATTTAAGCCCATAATATAGTGTGCAGAACAGCCTTGTATGCTGCATAATATCAATGTGAGTTTATATATGTACTACGTCTGGTCGTACTTTTATATGCTTTGTTTATACCTTACATATGCATAGCGCATAAATAAAAAGGTACAACCATAGCACATACAAAAATGTATGACCAGGTAGATCGAACACATAAAGGTACGACCTGCCATAACACATATATAAAGGAATAACCAGGCACAGTGTATATATAAAGATATGACCTGCTATTTCTATAGCGCATATATAAAAGGTACGACCTGCCATAACAC
The DNA here is from genome assembly GCF_014858855.1 of Bufo gargarizans. Taxonomy (NCBI): domain Eukaryota; kingdom Metazoa; phylum Chordata; class Amphibia; order Anura; family Bufonidae; genus Bufo; species Bufo gargarizans. The sequence continues at coordinate 285,518,902 of NC_058080.1, read as the reverse complement.
ATGTATAAAGGAATGTCCAGGCACAGTGTAAATATAAAGATATGACCTGCTATTTCTATAGCGCATATATAAAAGGTACGACCTGCCATAACACATGTATAAAGGAATGTCCAGGCACAGTGTAAATATAAAGATATGACCTGCTATTTCTATAGCGCATATATAAAGGTACGACCTGCCATAACACATGTATAAAGGAATGTCCAGGCACAGTGTAAATATAAAGATATGACCTGCTATTTCTATAGCGCATATATAAAAGGTACGACCTGCCATAACACATGTATAAAGGAATGTCCAGGCACAGTGTAAATATAAAGATATGACCTGCTATTTCTATAGCGCATATATAAAGGTACGACCTGCCATAACACATGTATAAAGGAATGTCCAGGCACAGTGTAAATATAAAGATATGACCTGCTATTTCTATAGCGCATATATAAAAGGTACGACCTGCCATAACACATATATAAAGGAATGTCCAGGCACAGTGTAAATATAAAGATATGACCTGCTATTTCTATAGCGCATATATAAAGGTACGACCTGCCATAACACATGTATAAAGGAATGACCAGAAACTGTGCATCTATAATGGTACGACCTGCCATAGCACATATATATAAAGGAATGATCAGGCAGGCACGGTGCATATTTATATGATTACTGACCTCTGACCAGAACTCATACCATCATAATGATTTATGATGCTGCGCATCCCTGTCTGACTGCGGGTCAACTGTACTGTACTCATATAATGCTATGAATACCATATAGTAGACCCTAGTCAGGGAGGAACTCGCAGCATCATAAATCATTATGATGCTGTTGGTTAGGGTTAGAGGATCAGTGTTCAGTCCAGGAAATGTGGCCATTATAAGGAGTGTTTCTTGGACTGAACATGCTTGTGTGAAACTAGCAATGCTTTCACCCACCTACATTGTGCCGCCCTAGTCGTAAAAATATCCCCTCATAATGCCCCACAGTAATAATGCAGCCCATTTACCCTTAGAGGACCCTGCGATTTTCAGTTTTTCACTTTTCACCTTCCCAGAGCAATAACTTTTTTTTTCTTTCCATTCACATAGATGTATGAGGGTTGTTTTTGTGAGACAAGTTGTACTTTCTAATGGCACCATTTAATATTGCATATGAAGTAGTGGTGAGCTAGAAAGAAATTCCAAACGAGGAAGAACTGGAAAAAATGTTTTTCCAAAAACCACACTGCTGGATTGTGCTCACCTTTGTTGTGTTGTGCTATAGGCACAACAGTATGACAAGGCTTGTAAATGTAGAGTCACATCCTAACGCTACTTTCACACTAGCGTATTTGCTGGATCCGGCAGGGTTCAGAAAAAATGCTTCCATTACTGATAATACAACCGCCTGCATCCGCTATGAACAGATCCGGTTGTATTATCTTTAACATTGCCAAGACGGATCCGTCATTAACTCCATTGAAAGTCAACGGGTGACAGATCCGTTTTCTATTGTGGCAGAGAAAACTGATCTGTCCCTATTGACTTGCATTGGGGGTCATGCCGGATCCGTCTTGCTCCGCATCCCAGGACGGAGAGCAAACTACAATATGTTGCAGTTTGCTCTCTGGGCTGAGAACGCAACTAAACAGAATGGAATGCATCTTGGAGCACTTCGTTCTGTTTATTTCAGTTTTGTCCCCATTGACAATGAATGGGGACAAAACTGACGTGTTTTTTTCCGGTATTGAGCCCCTGTGATAGATCTCAGTACCGGAAAACTAAAACACTAGTGTGAAAGTAGCCTAACTAAATGGGTGCCAGTCACCAGGAGAGGAGAATACTGTAAAGCGGATGGTAAAACTCTACTGGAACAGGATTCTACATCAAGTCACAAGAGGATATGCTTTACAGCCGTCACATGTACCATAAAAACCTCTGTTCTGGAAATGATTCTATGGTAGACAAGAACGGTGACCAGTGCAGAGGTCATTGTGCAGGGAGGGATACTAGATAAGCTCCTGTATCAGCATATTATGTCTCAGTCACCAGAGTGAAACCTGTAGGATTTCAGTTTGTTAAAGGAGTAGTGACATAAAAGTCCCCCCAAAAAAATCTATAAAAAAATACTTTAACATAAAAACTTTAAACAATAGGTTATTTTCCAGTGACAGATTCAATTTAAATATTCAACAATACCAGGCATCTCTGACGTTATGAAATAGCGGTATAGCTGGATAATACCGGGAACTGCCACAATGGTATCCAGTCACTTATTGGCAGAAATGCCAACTTTGGGTTGGACAAATAGCCGTGAATGCAGGACTTCATGATGCTACTGTGGAAGTAGCTTTATACTATAACTTGTCGACTGCACACTATACTGTGCATTGTATTGGGGATGTTTATTACTACATTACTTTTCCTGACTACTGTACCACTAAGATGGTGTGTCAGTCATATTAATTTTCTCCTATTGTATATGGATTTCAGGGCCTTCGAACAGCATGACTGCAAATCTTAGATACCCAAATATCTAAGAGGACTTACTAGATCCTACATGACCTAGATCGTCTGCTTAGCAGCCACAGCATTTTTCAGGAAAGAGTATTACTGTCTTAACATCACCTTCATGTTGTGGGAAGAAAAAAGTTAAAATCACACATCTGGACCTGAAACATGAAATCGGTATTCAAAATGAATGTTATTGTTCTTCTTTGGCACCTGTGGTAGAGATCAAAGCTGAAGCATTTTGCTGTGGTTTTGAATTTCAGCAACTGGGATAAAACATGAATGTTAATAGTGATTGAATGACCACCTGAACACCAAACTGCGAGGGAGACATGACCAAATAGTGTTTACACTGAAAATACCACTGCATCAATCACTTATACTAGTGGAATGATGAGCCTAAAGGTGGCCACACACATTAGTCTGAAGTTTATTAAAATGGATGCTATCAACTGCTACTTTCACACTGGCGTTTTGGCTTTCCGTTTGTGAGATCCGTTCAGGGCTCTCACACGTGGTCCAAAATGGATCAGTTTTGCCCTAATGCATTCTGAATGGAAAAGGATTCGCTCAGAATGCCTCAGTTTACCTCCGATCAGTCACCATTCCGCTTTGGAGGCAGACACCAAGACGCTGCTTGCAGCCTTCTGGTGTCCGTCTGACGAAACTGAGCCAAACGGATCAGTCCTCACACACAATGTAAGTCAATGGGGACGGATCCATTTTCTATGAGACAATCTGGCACACTAGAAAACGGATCCGTCCTCCATTCACTTTGAATGGTGTTCAAGACGGATCCGTCTTGGTTATATTAAAGATAATACAAACGGATCCGTTCTGAACAGATGCAGACGGTTTTATTATCTGAACGAATCCGTCTGTGCAGATCCATGACGGATCTCCACCAAATGCGAGTGTGAAAGTAGCCTAAAATGATATTTCTTCAGGTGAAATTTATCAACCATTGCCCTACTGTAGTTGACCAATAACAGACAGTCACTTTCATATTTTTGTCTATAATGGGGATCTGGTGTAGATCTGGCCTCTTCCTGGCAAAAATGCAGGGATTCGGCCAGACAATAAATATTTTTTGTCCGGCCAATTCCCAGCATTCTCTGTTGGAATGGCCTGCTGGAGAGCTGTTCCGCAAATGTATAACTATAATTAGATTTAGTCTCTAGCCAGACTCATAAAATGCTTGTCTTAAAGAAGTTGTTTGGGTTCAGAGCTGAACCCAGACATACCTCTATTTTCACCCCGGCAGCCTCCCTGACTTGAGCATCGGAGCAGTTCATGCTCCGATGCTCTCCTTTGCCCTGCGCTAAATCACACAGGGCAAAGGCATTTTTTGGACATCCGGTGACGTATCGGGGCTCTCTATGGGGCTGCCAGGAAGCCTGGTGATGTCATCGGCACTGATGGGCGGGATTTAGTGCTGCCCTGGCCAGTAAAACGGCTAGGGCAGCGCTAAAGCCTGCCCATCAGAGCCAGTGACGTCACCCAACACACTGCCGGGTGGAAGCCTCCGCCCGGCAGTGTGTTATTGTAAACAGAAGAGCCGTGCCCTGCGCGATCTAGCACAGGGCAAGGGAGTGCATCGAAGCATGAGATGCTCTGATTCTAGCATCAGGGGGGCTGCCTGGGTGAAAATAAGGGTATGTCCGGGTTCAGCTCTGAACCCGGACAACCCCTTTAATTTCTGATAGGAAAAGTTTCAAAAAGGATTACACAGGCCCAAATTTTAGAGTTTGTATTGTGTAAACTAGTGACAGATCCTCTTCAACAACTCAAAGGAACACTCTTCTATACAGGGAGTGCAGAATTATTAGGCAAATGAGTATTTTGACCACATCATCCTCTTTATGCATGTTGTCTTACTCCAAGCTGTATAGGCTCGAAAGCCTACTACCAATTAAGCATATTAGGTGATGTGCATCTCTGTAATGAGAAGGGGTGTGGTCTAATGACATCAACACCCTATATCAGGTGTGCATAATTATCAGGCAACTTCCTTTCCTTTGGCAAAATGGGTCAAAAGAAGGACTTGACAGGGTCAGAAAAGTCAAAAATAGTGAGATATCTTGCAGAGGGATGCAGCACTCTTAAAATTGCAAAGCTTCTGAAGCGTGATCATCGAACAATCAAGCGTTTCATTCAAAATAGTCAACAGGGTCGCAAGAAGCGTGTGGAAAAACCAAGGCGCAAAATAACTGCCCATGAACTGAGAAAAGTCAAGCGTGCAGCTGCCAAGATGCCACTTGCCACCAGTTTGGCCATATTTCAGAGCTGCAACATCACTGGAGTGCCCAAAAGCACAAGGTGTGCAATACTCAGAGACATGGCCAAGGTAAGAAAGGCTGAAAGACGACCACCACTGAACAAGACACACAAGCTGAAACGTCAAGACTGGGCCAAGAAATATCTCAAGACTGATTTTTCTAAGGTTTTATGGACTGATGAAATGAGAGTGAGTCTTGATGGGCCAGATGGATGGGCCCGTGGCTGGATTGGTAAAGGGCAGAGAGCTCCAGTCCGACTCAGACGCCAGCAAGGTGGAGGTGGAGTACTGGTTTGGGCTGGTATCATCAAAGATGAGCTTGTGGGGCCTTTTCGGGTTGAGGATGGAGTCAAGCTCAACTCCCAGTCCTACTGCCAGTTTCTGGAAGACACCTTCTTCAAGCAGTGGTACAGGAAGAAGTCTGCATCCTTCAAGAAAAACATGATTTTTATGCAGGACAATGCTCCATCACATGCGTCCAAGTACTCCACAGCGTGGCTGGCAAGAAAGGGTATAAAAGAAGAAAATCTAATGACATGGCCTCCTTGTTCACCTGATCTGAACCCCATTGAGAACATCATCAAATGTGAGATTTACAAGGAGGGAAAACAGTACACCTCTCTGAACAGTGTCTGGGAGGCTGTGGTTGCTGCTGCACGCAATGTTGATGGTGAACAGATCAAAACACTGACAGAATCCATGGATGGCAGGCTTTTGAGTGTCCTTGCAAAGAAAGGTGGCTATATTGGTCACTGATTTGCTTTTGTTTTGTTTTTTAATGTCAGAAATGTATATTTGTGAATGTTGAGATGTTATATTGGTTTCACTGGTAAAAATAAATAATTGAAATGGGTATATATTTGTTTTTTGTTAAGTTGCCTAATAATTATGCACAGTAATAGTCACCTGCACACACAGATATCCCCCTAAAATAGCTAAAACTAAAAACAAACTAAAAACTACTTCCAAAAATATTCAGCTTTGATATTAATGAGTTTTTTTGGGTTCATTGAGAACATGGTTGTTGTTCAATAATAAAATTAATCCTCAAAAATACAACTTGCCTAATAATTCTGCACTCCCTGTAGCTGTCCCTGCTATAGTGGGCACTGTGGCTGTCACTCATTGTTGGCACACTATGACTGTCCGTGCTGTGGCAGTATCTGTGCCTATCACTTATATAGGATACACCACAGCTGTTACTTTTATGCGAGTCACTCCCATGGGGAGCACAGTGGCTGACAGTAAATCGGTTTTACCAAAAGTGGTACACTTTGGATAATGGCCCTCAGACCATAACCAGTTATTCACCTCTAACGTAGGTGCAAATTTGTCTTAGACCTGAATGAGCAATCAATAACCACATAGTTATGCCAGACGAACACATGTATAGCCAATGGCTATATATATTTTTTATTTATTTTAACCAGGAATGTAATTTACATGAAAATAAGGGGATTCAATGTGGGCTAGTTTACTTGAACTGCTTCTTATGCCTAAGATAATTAGGCTGTATGGTAGAAGTAATGTATTGATCCAAAAAGATCAACAAGACTCAATTGCTGCATTTACATATTAAGTGTCAGACAGATAAGATATTCTTTCCCAGTCCTGGCAAGAGCTAAGGACATTGCTCTTAATCAATATTCTATCTTTTAACGTATTCAGCAAATCCTTGTATCCCTTTCCATTCTAAATTCTACCCCGACTGTCACCATAGTCCTGAAGGTTAATCCATTTATAGAATAGAAACACGCAAGGCGCTAGGGCTCAAGACAAGGGCAAACATTTCTTTGTTAACCTATTGAGAACAGAGGATGGTCAACAACTTTGTGGCATTGTATTGTGAGCTCTGCTGTACACTTTGCACGGTAATGTTACGACTACGGGCTGGACACAATGTATATTGTGTATATATAGTACAACAACCAAATGAAATGATGTACAAAATATAGATATAATGTTAAAATATTTAATAAAATTATTTAATTACATAAAATTTTCAGTTCAGCCATTCGTGTCATAAATAGGTTAAGCAATATATGAATTAAAATCCCTATTGGGAATAAACAATTAAAGGGGAATCTCTACTTTTTAGCATCATGTGGTCTTTGGGTCGATCATGCTGAGTTTATAGGGGTCAGAAATCTGTTTTTCTGAAGCGGAGATCTTTGTCCACAATACAGGGGCAATAAAGCTCCTGCAGTACAACCATCCAGAATTGGCGTTAGTTAATGAATTATATTAAGCTTAGAGTAATATAGTAATTGATTATTAGAGTGACAGTTTGTATAGGGGCATGGAAAATGATATACCTCTGTAATATATGTCCCCAATATCTGCATGCAATATAGACATACATGGCATTTATGAACTCTTTTATTGCAGACTATATTTTATTGGCATAAGGGCTATGCTTGACTATGTATTTTAGTATCAAATTAGAATTTCCGTGCAACTTTTGCTTAGAATAGCTGCTTCCTGCAACGTTGCATGAATGTGATTGTGTATATTACGGTAAGTTCTATTTTAATTTTATTTTTACACTTTTAATACATATGTACATATATTACATGGCTTCTGTTCCAGTGTTTCTAAGAGCACAAGCTTTTGTTTATGTATGGTATATACTTGTCGTATATATGCACTTTGCACACTCTGAGATATATATATATATATATATGAAAAGAAGAAGTAGGACTGCACTCGAATAGTGATAAAAAACTGTAGTTTATTCACCTATATTATGACTTTGCCATAATATGGGTGAATAAACTACAGTTTTTTATCACTATTCCGGAGTGCAGTCCTACTTCTTCTTTTCCTGTACTATTGGGTATTGCCGTTACCCTACGTTGGACCCTGCACCCACGTTCTGGCTGGTGCTCCCACTGGACTTCTCTCTCTCTATCTATCTATCTATATATATATATATATATATATATTTTTTTTTAAGCTCTGCTTGGATGTGAGTTTTTATTCACTTCATGCAGTTTTAAATGGAATCTGTCACCTCCTGCAAGCTCTATTAAGTACAGTAATACATGTATTGAAAACACCTGCTGCTGATCTCAGATCAGTCATTTGTATGCCGATACTCACCGTATGTGCCCATTAAATTATCTGAAAACATATAAACGCAAACAATATAATTTTAAATGTCATTATAGTTTTATTTTTTTCTTAATAAGAAGTCTATACCTTGTATTTGCACCTTGTAGTCTGAATGATTTTTTTTCCTGTGGGCCACATCCTTCTACCTTGAGCATAAGCAGTAGTTCACAGAGCAGACACGTTTACTCTGTAGTATGCAGGCTCGGACTGACCCACAAGGGTACAGGTGAATCTCCCGGTGGGCCTCAAGCAAGCTGGGCCCCTAGTTCCCCACCCCCTGCACACATGGCACACTAGAGTGACTGCAGTACATATAGGTAGGCAGCATACAGCATCTCAACCAGCCTATGTCCATATAAAACCTGGGTAGATTATTTAACACTTTATTATTATGGATGGATTGGGTGGCTGAGAGGACTTCTAGACACCGGGGCAGGCCAGCCAGTATCCTCTTTAACCATGCACCCGGCTTCTTGAAGTCACTGCAGGGACCCCTATAATCAATCACCTTGTAGTATATTGCTGCTGCCACTGTGTGAACGGGTAATATTTCCATTACCCCCAGAATAAATGTTACTGGTGGGCCCTAGGCACCCCAGTCCGACACTGATTGTAGTCCTCTCATAACAGCCCCTGAAAAATCATCTTATATCCCATAATACCTGCCTGGACATGCTGGGAGTTGTAATCCTCTCCTCTTATATACCTTGCTGAAATGCCCTCTGATATCCTATAACAAAGACCTGGACATGATGGGATTTGTAGTTCTTTTCTCCTCAACCTCATTCTTGTAATATCCTCTGATATCAGCCTGGACATGCTGGGAGTTGTAGTCCTCTCCTCTTGTACCCCCTCCCTGTAATGTCCTCTGATATTGCATCATATCAGCCCCAACATGCTGGGAGCTGTAGTTATCTCCTCTTATACCCACTCCCTCCTTCTGATATCCCATAATAACAGCCTGGACATGATGGGAGTTGTAGTCATCTTCTCTTATATCTCCTTCTAATGTCTCCTGACACTGGTATATAGATTATGCTTTCCATTCTGTTGTATCATCACCCACTGTCACAGGTATTGTGTCCTCCTTCTAGGGGTTATGTAAGCGGTTACCCTAAGCTGTTATATAATGGATGAACTACATGTAGGGTTGCCACATTTCCCAGCAGATTACCGGTAATACCGGCTAGGCCAGTGGTTTACCAGGCAGGTGGCAACCCTAGTGGAGACCCGGCACCCCACGATTAGCTGTTTTTAGCAGCCTGGATTCAAAACAGTGGATGAAGCCAAAAGCAAAATGCTTCATCCACTGTGCAGTGCGTTGCCACCATACTGCAGCTTGTAATGGGGTGGTGCTGTCCCTTTAAATGATTTAATCCATGCTTTCGGTGTAAGAGCCGGTGTCCCTGAGAGTGCAGATGGGGCCCAGCAGTCATGTATGATGTCTGTCCTCTGTCTGATGTGTAAAGGGGCCCAGCACCAATCAGGGATGTGGCCGACGATCATCATATGTCTAGCCAAGGAGAGAAGACAGCAGGAGGTAGTTGAGGGTAAAATGTCAGTTGGGAGGAGGGAAGAGAGTGTCTAATGTCTTCCATAGTGTGGCCCTAACAAGACAGCCCTGATCCACGTGCCCCGCCACATCTAGGTAGTGTGAGTTGTCAGAAACTGCAACAGAGTGCTCCCAGGGCAAGATTTGCAACTATAGGGACGTGTGCCTCAGTGAAAGACTGACACCATCAAGCTGTTTACATGATAGACTTTTCAGTTGCCCATAGCAACTGCCAAGCTTATAATAACAATGTAACCATGAAGCTTTGTGCCCAATGGTGACTGTAACCGCTAAGCACTGCGCATCCTGCTTGGGTACAGTCAGGATGCAAGTGTCTGTTTCGTGGCTACTCCATACTCAAGTGCGGTCCCAGGATAGGATTGAAGGTCACACATAAAACTTACCGGCAAATGCTGTTAGTCTGTTCATTTACATGGTTCACTCTGGAGGGGGTTAAATAAGAGCCAAAGGTCCGGCTACTTGGTGTCGGCACCTGGATCAGTGGCTGTCAGTAACAGAACAAACATGCTCCCCCGAAGGCAGAAAGCCTGCGATCGTCGGGGGACCATAAATATATGCCGATTATCCAAACTGGAGTATATTGACAAAGTACGGTCAGGAAGGGGTTAAGGGTTTCTGCAGTAAGGCACATTGACAGGGGCCTCTGAAGGGTTAACTCTACAGAACACTGCCACCATTAGTCATAGACACCTGTGACATCACAAGCACACGTGTCATAAGGGAAGAACCCTTGTAAAAACCGGGTAAGCGGCCATATTTGGTGCCGTACTTGATGGCCTGAGGACCTTGAGCTTGACTACCCCCGCCCACCGCACCTTGACGAAATTTGGAGGTTCTAGCAGGAAGCCCATTGGAAAGGGACATCCGCCTAGCCAACCAGATCAGCCCGGCTGCTGCACCTCCCCCTTTACTATTTATGTGGCAGCCACATAGTGGCATTACCCTCTAAGCCCAAGGGAAGGGCAGCCCTCCAGCCATGGTTCCCTAGAGGTTTCCTCCACAGGGGGTTTTCCTCTCCTGAGTGCTGCAGGGTGACTCTCCGTGAGTCAGGGGTGTGCCATTTTTAATATTTGAAATAAACAATTACGCCATTTATGCCCCAAATAATGTGTCATGTGTCTTTATTCTGAGTCTTTATTTTGCGTTCTTTGGTTTCAGGGTTGTGTGCATGATTTTCTCAGGGAGGAGGTTAAAGGAGTATTCCCTTATGGGATACACTGTATGTGATATATATTGACAGGATGTGCCATAAATGTCCGATAGGTGCGAGTCCCACCTTTGGGACCTGCTCATATGTCCAGACCAGAGGTCCGAAGTAAAAGGAGAGCACATTGCGCATGCATTGCACGTCCTCTCCATTCATTGCTACGGGATTTCCCAAAATAGCGAGCGCTTGCCTGTTTTTGGCTGTCCCATAGCAGTGAATGGAGAACAATTAGCACAAGCGCGGCCACCTCTCCATTCACCACTACGGGACTCCTGAAAATAGCCAAACTGACGCTCAGCTATTTGCTGAAGTTGCATAGCAGTGAATAGAGATAAGCGAATTTCTCAAAAATTCGATTCGGCCGGTTCGCTGAATTTTTCGAAAAAATTTGGTTCAATCCGAATTTATTCACTGCGAATTGCATTAAAAAAATGTCTATTTCATGGCTGCAGAGAGCCTTTATAGTGGTGTAGAACACTGTGCCTTGCAGTAACACGCATAGGGAGTCTGCTGTGCTAGAGAAACAATACTGTGAGTCAGTATGACATGCAGATGACAGGCGTCACTCTTAGAATAACTGCACAATTCACTTATTTGGGTAGTTACGGGGCCAAAACTGACCAAATAACTCAAGTGTGAACTCAGCCTTACAGGTCAATGTTAACGTCAAGAAGAAGATAACCTGTTCTATTAAACGCTTATACAAGTAGAGCCCCCCCTGACAGGGTGGAGAGGGTGTCAGCAGTAAGTTTGTGTTGATGTCACTGATTATTTTGCCCTGCCTCTGATCTGTCAGAACAATAACCCCCAAAAAATGGATCCTGTCTGTGGAGCACCCGCCTTAACTCAGTCAGCATTTGGTCAGTAATCCATCAGTATTGCTAAAACCAAAAAAACAAGAGTGGGCCCAAAACAGAGATGACATGTGAATGTAATATTTGCATGTCTTCTGTATATTGTACCCACTCCTGCTTTTGGCTACCAAATCATAAGCCAATTCTGATGCAAAATAGGGACCATGTCATGCAGGCCTTACAGCTGCTACACAGACAGGATCTGTTGTGCATCTCATTTTTCCTTCCTTCTGACAGATCAGAAGAAGGGTCATATAAATGATGATGCCAGCCTGGCTGAAAGGCAAAATAGTGGCCCGGTCATGAAGTGGGGGAGGGTGAGAACAGCATGAGGAGACCACAGTGGCACAAAGACAGAGTGTGGAGGGGCCAGTGTCATGGTCTTACCTTCTTGCCGTCCTCCTTCGTTTGACATGTTCTGGCGGCCATCTTGGTTTCTGGGTTTCTTGTAGCCTCCCACCCTACGGCTTCTCCTTCCCACTGGGAGGAGCTGGATGCCTAGCTCATATATATAGGAGGTCTGTGGCTTCAGTTCCCTGCTTGGTCCTCCTGTGTTCACATGCTTCTAAGACTGCTGCTGCTTCTGGTTCCTGATCCTGGCCTCGTCTGACTACCCCGCTGGTTCCTGATCCTGGCTTCGTCTGACTACCCTGCTGGTTCCTGATCCAGGCTTCGTCTGACTACCCTTCTGGTTCCTGACCTCTGGCTACGCAAGACCCTGCTTCGGTTTAGCCATCCGTTTGGACTTTTGCTTACAGCTTGATTTCAATAAAGCCTTCTTATTTCCACTTATCTCTTGTTGTACGTCTGGTTCATGGTTCCATGACAGCCAGCAGCATCAGGAGGAGGCCACAGGGTGGCAGAATGACAGTGTGGAGGTGGCAGCAGCATGAGGAGACCACAGAGTGGCACAAAGACAGAGTGTGGAGGGGCCAGCAGCATCAGGAGGAGGCTACAGGTGGCAGAATGACAGTGTGGAGGTGGCAGCAGCATCAGGAGGCCACAGAGTGGCACCATTACAGAGTGTGGATGTGGTGGCAGCAGAAGCATCAGGAGGAGGCCACAGGGTGGCACTATGACAGCGTGGAGGTGGCAGCAGCAGCATCAGGAGGCCACAAAGTGACATAGTGTTGAGGTAGCAGCAGCATTAGGAGACCACAGAGTGGCAAGGTGACATAGTGTGGCATTGGAAGCAGCATCAGGAGACCACAGAGTGGCAAGGTGACATAGTGTGGAGGTGGAAGCATAATGAGGAGACCACAGAGTGGCAAGGTGACATAGTGTGGAGGTTTACATTTTGAGCTGACCCATCACAACGTGTTGAGACACAATACTTCTTGTTTATTTACAAATGGTCACTAGGACCAATGATTGTCTCTAGGTTGACACGTATGATTATAATCTAATATAAAACATAACGTTTATTGTTTATTTGTAAAACACTACACTGAACTCACAATTAAAATTCTCATCTATGTCTGCAGTATATGTGATGAACTCTGTCCCAGTGGTGGCGCTATGGGGTAGGCTAGAGGTTCTAATATCTACCCTGCTTCCCTTATCTGCTGTACTCTTCCCTCTAGTAAGCACTGCAGGTGATTGCTAGTACCAGCACTGTTATTCCACAGTGCAGCGTTACATGTGGTAGCTGGTGAACACTCTCTGAAAGATGCCTCCCTTTTTACATAGCGCTTCCTATTAATCATGAATTGTTAAACACAGGCATAAACTGTCTAAAAACATGCTCTATTGCACTCTGCAATAGAGCAAGTGACTCGGAGGGACTCCCTGCCTCCATCTCCACTGCATACTGCCACGCTGTATGTGGGTCCTCTGCCTCATCTTACTCATCGCCCTGTAGCTCCTCTGGCTGTTCCTGCTCCTCCTCTCCTGTCACCTGTGTAGAAAAACCACCCATTTCACTACACATTGATTGTGCTCCTATGTCCTCCTCCTCCTCCTCTAGTTCAGCCCCACAAGTCTCATGTGGCTGTGAGATCTAGGCGCCACGTCTCCAGTCCCCTGACCAGCCAGATTTACCAGCATCTGTTCCAGGACATGAAGCAGTGGAATGACGTCTTCCATCCCATAGTCCTAGCGACTGACAAATAACGTGGCCTCCTCAAAGGGTCTGAGCAAACGGCAGTTGTCACACATGAGCTGTCTCAGACTGACATCAAAGTTACACAGGGGACATTACATTCAGCGCTCTTAAATACACACTGTCATACATCCAGCACTCTTACATACACACACTGTCATACATGGAGGCACTCTTACATACACACACGCACACACTGTCATACATGGAGGCACTCTTACATATATACACACTGTCATACATCCAGCACTCTTACATACACACACACTGTCATACATGCAGGCACTCTTACATACACACACTGTCATACATGCAGGCACTCTTACATACACACACACACACACACACTGTCATACATGGAGGCACTCTTACATATATACACACTGTCATACATCCAGCACTCTTACATACACACACTGTCATACATGCAGGCACTCTTACATACGCACACTCATACATGCAGGCACTATTACATACACACACTGTCATACATGCAGGCACTCTTACATATACACACTGTCACACATGCAGGCAGTCTTACATATACACACACACACTGTCATACATGCAGCACTCTTACATACACACACTGTCATACATGCAGGCACTCTTACATACACACACTGTCATACATGGAGGCACTCTTACATACACACACTGTCATACATGGAGGCACTCTCACATATACACACTGTCATACATCCAGCACTCTTACATACACACTGTCATATATGCAGGCTCTCTCACATATACACACTGTCATAGATGCAGGCACTCTCACATATACACACTGTCATACATGCAGCACTCTTAAATACACACACTGTCATACATGCAGGCACTCTTACATACACACACTGTCATACATGCAGGCACTCTCACATATACACACTGTCATACATGCAGGCACTCTTACATACACACACACACTGTCATACATGCAGCACTCTTACATACACACACTGTCATACATGCAGGCACTCTTACATACACACACTGTCATACATGGAGGCACTCTTACATACACACACTGTCATACATGGAGGCACTCTCACATATACACACTGTCATACATCCAGCACTCTTACATACACACACACACTGTCATACATGCAGCACTCTTACATACACACACACACTGTCATACATGCAGCACTCTTACATACACACACTGTCATACATGGAGGCACTCTTACATACACACACTGTCATACATGGAGGCACTCTTACATACACACACTGTCATACATGGAGGCACTCTTACATATACACACTGTCATACATGGAGGCACTCTTACATATATACACACTGTCATACATCCAGCACTCTTACATACACACACACACACACACACACACACACACTGTCATACATGCAGGCACTCTTACATACACACACTGTCATACATACAGGCACTCTTACATACACACACACTGTCATACATGGAGGCACTCTTACATATATACACACTGTCATACATCCAGCACTCTTACATACACACACTGTCATACATGCAGGCACTCTTACATACGCACACTCATACATGCAGGCACTATTACATACACACACTGTCATACATCCAGCACTCTTACATACACACACTGTCATACATGCAGGCACTCTTACATACACACACTGTCATACATGCAGGCACTCTTACATACACACACTGTCATACATGCAGGCACTCTTACATACACACACTGTCATACATGCAGGCACTCTTACATACACACACTGACATACATGTAGGCGCTCTTACATACACACACTACCATACATGTAGGCACTCTTTTAAACCAATTACAATACATGTAGATTCCTTCCTCACCTCGTGGCCCTCTGTATTGCTAGTTGTGTCCCCAGGTCCTGAGCCAGACTCCTCCCCCTCGCAGCAGCAGTCTGGGCTCCAGACTGATCACACAGGCAGCAGTCCTTTTAGCAGAGCTGCCTCATTGGAGGAGAGGCTGTCAGTGCTATTGACTGACAGGTTTTAGTCCAATCAGCACTCCTGGTCACAGCAAGACTGTTTCCACATGATCTAATTTACATAAAATAGCAGCAAAATGCTGTGTTTTTTCTGCAATTTTATGAAAAATAAGATCATGTGGAAACAGCCTTACTGACCAGGAGTGCTGATCACACAAAACATGTCAGGTCCCATTAATCAGCGCTGGTGTGGAGCCTTCTTATTTAGGATGAATCACAGGCAGCATGGGGCCTACTGTGTATGAGTGTACAGGGGGGCTTATCGCAGACAGCTTCTAAGCAAGGAAGCTCACTTGCTGGTTCGGGGGCCCACCGAGGATTTCCCCGACTCCCCGGTGGGCCAGTCCGAGCCTGTTCACAAGTACCAGAGCCTCCTCCAGAACAGTCTTTAACTTCCATGTGACCATGTCTCCTCTTTTTTCCAGGCATGTACTCTTTCTGGGACCTAAAAGAATTGCCCAGCTGGAATTTTTAAATTACTAAAAATGCCTTAAATTTTCTAAATGGGGAAGAGGTTGGGAGTGGGGTGCACAACGGGCACTATAATCTTCTACAGTGCAAAAGCTGAATGACCTGTGATGACCTATGACGTCACCTTCATGTGATCAGTGCAGGAGGGACCGGTGTGCAGCAGTGCAGAGGAGAAGGGGGAAGGACCTGTAATTATATCACCATCATGAGATCAGTGCAGGAGGGACCGGTGTGCAGCAGTGCAGAGGAGAAGGGGGAAGGACCTGTGATGATATCTCTGTGATGTGTTCAGTGCAGGAGGGGCTGGAGCTCAGCAGTGGAGAGGAGAAGGGGGAAGGACCTGTAATTATATCACCATCCAGGGGCGTAACTAGAAGTGACTGGGCCCCACAGCAAATATTTGTAAGGGCCCCCCCCAGCGCGCTTCGCATCTCCCTCCTCCTGTGTAAACCCCACTCCTTTGGCACAGTGTAGCGGTATACTGTATATTGTGGGGCACAGTGTAGCGGTATACTGTATATTGTGTGCACAGTGTAGAGGTATACTGTATATTGTGTGCACAGTGTAGCGGTATACTGTATATTGTGGGGCACAGTGTAGAGGTGTATATTGTGTGCACAGTGTAGCGGTATACTGTATATTGTGGGGCACAGTGTAGAGGTGTATATTGTGGGGCACAGTGTAGCGGTATATTGTGGGGCACAGTGTAGAGGTATACTGTATATTGTGTGGCACAGTGTAGAGGTATACTGTATATTGTGTGGCACAGTGTAGAGGTATACTGTATATTGTGTGGCACAGTGTAGAGGTATACTGTATATTGTGGGGCACAGTGTAGCGGTATACTGTATATTGTGGGGCACAGTGTAGCAGTATACTATATATTGTGGGGCACAGTGTATCGGTATACTGTATATTGTGGGGCACAGTGTAGAGGTGTATATTGTGTGGCACAGTGTAGAGGCATACTGTATATTGTGTGGCACAGTGTAGAGGTATACTGTATATTGTGTGGCACAGTGTAGAGGTATACTGTATATTGTGTGGCACAGTGTAGAGGTATACTGTATATTGTGTGGCACAGTGTAGAGGTATACTGTATATTGTGTGGCACAGTGTAGAGGTATACTGTATATTGTGGGGCACAGTGTAGAGGTATACTGTATATTGTGTGGCACAGTGTAGCGGTATACTGTATATTGTGGAGCACAGTGTAGAGGTGTACTGTATATTGTGTGGCACAGTGTAGAGGTATACTGTATATTGTGGGGCACAGTGTAGAGGTATACTGTATATTGTGTGGCACAGTGTAGAGGTATACTGTATATTGTGGGGCACAGTGTAGAGGTATACTGTATATTGTGGGGCACAGTGTAGAGGTATACTGTATATTGTGGGGCACAGTGTAGCGGTATACTGTATATTGTGGGGCACAGTGTAGAGGTATACTGTATATTGTGGGGCACAGTGTAGAGGTATACTGTATATTGTGGGGCACAGTGTAGCAGTATACTGTACATTGTGGGGCACAATATAGAGGTATACTGTACATTGTGTGGCACAGTGTAGCGGTATACTGTATATTGTGGGGCACAGTGTAGGCTATGTGTGTATAACATAAACATATTTCACATGAACACTTACAATTACTTGGCCCTTGGGGGTCTCGGACGCCACTTCCACACTTTGGCCGGGGGCTCGGCGGAGCTGATGTTGTGTTTTATCCTAATGAGAAAGATTTTATAATAAGGATTTGGAGAAGGGGCAGAGGGATAGCAGAGCAGGGAGAGGCTGGTGCTGCTACTAGGGGGTCATACCATGGGGGAGTAATAAAGCCCACCATAATGCCCCCCCAGTAGAAATAATTCTCCTTATAATGTGACAGTGCAAAAATACCCCCTTGTAATGCCCCCAGTTGAGCTAATGTCCCCATAGTGCCCCCATAATGTGCCAGTATAAAATACCCCTATATAGTGCCCCCAGTAAATTCCCCCATAGTGCTCCTCTCCCCCCTTCTTGCTAGTGCCCCCCATAATGTACCAGTATAAAATGCCCCATATATAGTGCCCCAGTAGATGCCCCTCAGTGTCCGGCCTCTGATAGGCTGCCGGCCTAGTGTCCCCCATAATGCCCCCCAATAATGTGCCAGTAAGTGTCCCCATAGATGCCCCCCCATCATGTGCCAGTATCAAGTGCCTCCCCCCTCCCACATGTCCCAGTATCATAGTGCCATCTCCCCACATGTGCCAGTATCAAGTGCCTCTCCCCCCCCACATGTCCCAGTATCATAGTGCCATCTCCCCACATGTGCCACTCTCCCTCCCCCCCATGCCAGTATCAGGTGCCAACCCCTCTCCCCCCCATGTGCCAGTATCAGGTGCCTCTTCCCCCCATGTGCCAGTATCAGGTGCCAACCCCCCTCCCTCCCAGGTGCCAGTATCAAGTGCCAACCCCCCTCCCCCCATGTGCCAGTATCAGGTGCCACTGCCAGTATCAGGTGCCACTCTCTCCCCCCAGGTGCCAGTATCAGGTGCCAACCCCCCCTCCCCCCCCAGGTGCCAGTATCAGGTGCCACTCTCCCCCCCATATGCCAGTATCAGGTGCCACTCTCCCTCCCCCCCCATGCCAGTATCAGGTGCCACTCTCCCCCCCCTATGCCAGTATCAGGTGCCACTCTCCCCCCCCATATGCCAGTATCAGGTGCCACTCTCCCTCCCCCCCATGCCAGTATCAGGTGCCACTCTCCCTCCCCCATGCCAGTATCAGGTGCCAACCTCTCTCCCCCCCATGTGCCAGTATCAGGTGCCTCTTCCCCCCCATGTGCCAGTATCAGGTTCCAACCTCTCTCCCCCCCATGTGCCAGTATCAGGTGCCTCTTCCCCCCCATGTGCCAGTATCAGGTGCCAACCCCCCTCCCCCCCAGGTGCCAGTATCAAGTGCCAACCCCCCTCCCCCCATGTGCCAGTATCAGGTGCCACTGCCAGTATCAGGTGCCACTCTCCCCCCCCCATATGCCAGTATCAGCTGCCACTCTCCCTCCCTCCCCCCATGCCAGTATCAGGTGCCACTCCCCTGCCCCCCCCTATGCCAGTATCAGGTGCCAACCCCTCTCCCCCCCATGTGCCAGTATCAGGTGCCAACCCCCCTCCCCCCCCAGGTGCCAGTATCAAGTGCCAACCCCCCTCCCCCCATGTGCCAGTATCAGGTGCCACTGCCAGTATCAGGTGCCACTCTCTCCCCCCAAGTGCCAGTATCAGGTGCCAACCCCCCCTCCCCCCCAGGTGCCAGTATCAGGTGCCACTCTCCCCCCCATATGCCAGTATCAGGTGCCACTCTCCCTCCCCCCCATGCCAGTATCAGGTGCCACTCTCCCCCCCCTATGCCAGTATCAGGTGCCACTCTCCCCCCCCCATATGCCAGTATCAGGTGCCACTCTCCCTCCCCCCATGCCAGTATCAGGTGCCACTCTCCCTCCCCCCCATGCCAGTATCAGGTGCCAACCTCTCTCCCCCCCATGTGCCAGTATCAGGTGCCTCTTCCCCCCCATGTGCCAGTATCAGGTGCCAACCCCCCTCCCCCCCCAGGTGCCAGTATCAAGTGCCAACCCCCCTCCCCCCATGTGCCAGTATCAGGTGCCACTGCCAGTATCAGGTGCCACTCTCCCCCCCCCCATATGCCAGTATCAGCTGCCACTCTCCCTCCCCCCCATGCCAGTATCAGGTGCCACTCCCCTGCCCCCCCTATGCCAGTATCAGGTGCCAACCCCTCTCCCCCCCCCATGTGCCAGTATCAGGTGCCAACCCCCCTCCCCCCCAGGTGCCAGTATCAGGTGCCAACCCCCCTCCCCCCATGTGCCAGTATCAGGTGCCACTGCCAGTATCAGGTGCCACTCTCTCCCCCCAGGTGCCAGTATCAGGTGCCAACCCCCCCCAGGTGCCAGTATCAGGTGCCACTCCCCCCCCATATGCCAGTATCAGGTGCCACTCTCCCTCCCCCCCATGCCAGTATCAGGTGCCACTCTCCCCCCCTATGCCAGTATCAGGTGCCACTCTCCCCCCCCCCATATGCCAGTATCAGGTGCCACTCTCCCTCCCCCCATGCCAGTATCAGGTGCCACTCTCCCTCCCCCCCATGCCAGTATCAGGTGCCAACCTCTCTCCCCCCCATGTGCCAGTATCAGGTGCCTCTTCCCCCCCATGTGCCAGTATCAGGTGCCAACCCCCCTCCCCCCCCAGGTGCCAGTATCAAGTGCCAACCCCCCTCCCCCCATGTGCCAGTATCAGGTGCCACTGCCAGTATCAGGTGCCACTCTCCCCCCCCCCCATATGCCAGTATCAGCTGCCACTCTCCCTCCCCCCCATGCCAGTATCAGGTGCCACTCCCCTGCCCCCCCCTATGCCAGTATCAGGTGCCAACCCCTCTCCCCCCCATGTGCCAGTATCAGGTGCCAACCCCCCTCCCCCCCAGGTGCCAGTATCAGGTGCCAACCCCCCTCCCCCCATGTGCCAGTATCAGGTGCCACTGCCAGTATCAGGTGCCTCCCGCTCCCCCATGGCAGTAACAGTCGGGTATTAAAAAAAATAATAATAAACACTTCTACTTACCTCCATGTCAGCGATGCGATGCAGCCTCTTCCTGTGTCCCGCCTTGTATTCTGTCCTGCCCTGTATGTCCTTATATGGAGTCAGTGCTTGTATTTCAGAAAAAGCTTCTGCTGGGATTCGAACCCACGACCTTCTGCTTCAGAGGCAAAGCAGCTAACCACTAGACCAGACCAGCTGCCTTGTTCCTCACAGAAAAAAATATGAGACTTCTACTTTTATAGCTGGCTCACATCTATACACATGACAGCTGCACATATATAGAGATATAGCAGAGCTGAATGTGCTGAGACAGCTGTCATATACAGATATAGCAGTATCTCAGATATATCTCTATATAACAGCTGTTCCAGCACACTCAGCTCTGCTATATCTCTATATGATAGCTGCTCCAGCAAACCCAGCTCTGCTACATCTATGCATATGACAGCTGCTCAAACACACCCAGCACTGCTATATCTCTATATGACAGCTGTCCCAGCACACTCAGCTCTGCTATATCTCTATATATGACAGCTGCTCCAGCACACCCAGCTCTGCTACATCTATATATCTCTAAGTATTGCTATACAGTAGATAGATATATAGAGATATAGCAGAGCTGAGTGTGCTGGGGCAGCTGTCATGTGTATAGATGTAGCAGAGCTGGCTGTGTTTCGGCAGCTGTCATGTGTATAGATGTAGTAGAGCTGGGTTTGCTGGGGCAGTTGTCATATATAGAGATATAGTAGAGCTGAGTGTGCTGGTGCAGCTGTCATGTGTATAGATGTAGCAGAGCTGGGTGTGTTTTGGCAGCTGTCATGTGTATAGATGTAGTAGAGCTGGGTTTGCTGGGGCAGCTGTCATATATAGAGATATAGCAGTGCTGATTGTGCTGGGACAGCTGTCATATAGAGATATAGCAGTGCTGGGTGTGTTGGGGGCAGCTGTCATGTGTATAGATGTAGCAGAGCTGACTGTGTTTTGGCAGCTGTCATGTGTATAGATGTAGTAGAGCTGGGTTTGCTGGGGCAGCTGTCATATATAGAGATATAGCAGAGCTGAGTGTGCTGGGACAGCTGTCATATAGAGATATAGCAGTGCTGGGTGTGTTGGGGGCAGCTGTCATGTGTATAGATGTAGCAGAGCTGGCTGTGTTTCGGTAGCTGTCATGTGTATAGATGTAGTAGAGCTGGGTTTGCTGGGGCAGCTGTCATATAGAGATATAGCAGTGCTAGGTGTGTTTGGGCAGCTGTCATGTGTATAGATGTAGTTTGTTTTTTTTTTTTTCCCCCCCAATCAGTTGTAATGCAGCCTTTATGGCTGTGAGGGTAAATGCTTTGCCACTGATTCACTGATAGATTGGAGGTTGTGGGTTTGAATCCCCGACCTGGAGACTTTAGCAGATAGTAAAATTAGATCACACTAGCGGCTGCTGTGAAGGGGCCCTGAACACGATATTTAACTAACTTGAAAATAAAACTGACACACACGCTGCCGGGGCGCCGGGCCCCCTTGGCAGCCCGGGCCCCGAAGCAGCTGCTTCCCCGGTAGTTACGCCACTGTCACCATCATGAGATCAGTGCAGGTGGAGATGGAGTTCAGCAGTGGAGAAGTGATGAGCCTGAGAGGGAGTGTCTTATACTCCCTCTCTGAATTGTCCTCTGATATACCACCCTCTGCATACCTGGCACATGGCAAAGTAGAGTGACTGCACTACATATACATAGGCAGATCACATCTCAACCAGCCTATGACCATATACAAAACTGCTTAGATTATTTAACACTTTATTATTATAGATAGATTGGGTGGCTTAGCTGACTTCTAGACACCGGGGCAGGCCAGCCAGTATTCTTGTTTTCTAGGCACCTGGCTTCTTGAAGTCACTGCAGGGCCCATATAATCAAACACCTTGTAACGTCTTGCTGCTGTCTGCCACTATGTGAAGTGGTAATCTTTGCAGGCATATGAGCAGTGGGCCCCCAGAATTAATTTTACTGGTGGGCCCTAGGCACCCCACTCCACCACTGGTAGTATGTCTCAGGGGCGTACATAGAAATCACTGGGCCCCATAGCAAAAATCTGAATTGGGCCCCTTAACCCCGCCCACTATCCACCATGGCCCCTCCCACTTCCTGTACTGGCTCCTCCCATGCCACACCCCCATTAAATACATTTATACATGACCTACAGAAACTGTTAGAGTGCCTGGACAGAAGATGCAAGGGAAGGAGCGGAGCCAGGGGAGACCCCCAAACATAGAGGGGTCCAGTGCCTGGACAAAGGATGCAAGGGAAGGAGCGGAACCAGAGGAGACCCCCAAACATAGAGGGGCCAATTTGGGGGTCTCCTCTGGCTCCGCTCCTTTTCTTGCATCCTCTGTCCAGGCACTGGGCCCCTCTATGTTTGGGGGTCTCCTCTGGTTCCGCTCCTTCCCTTGCATCCTATGTCCAGGCACTGGACCCCTCTATGTTTGGGGGTCTCCTCTGGCTCCGCTCCTTTTCTTGCATCCTCTGTCCAGGCACTGGGCCCCTCTATGTTTGGGGGTCTCCTCTGGTTCCGCTCCTTCCCTTGGGGGCCCCAAACATAGAGGGGCCCAGTGCCTGGACAAAGGATGCAAGGGAAGGAGCGGAACCAGAGGAGACCCCCAAACATAGAGGGGCCAATTTGGGGGTCTCCTCTGGCTCCGCTCCTTTTCTTGCATCCTCTGTCCAGGCACTGGGCCCCTCTATGTTTGGGGGTCTCCTCTGGTTCCGCTCCTTCCCTTGCATCCTATGTCCAGGCACTGGACCCCTCTATGTTTGGGGGTCTCCTCTGGCTCCGCTCCTTTTCTTGCATCCTCTGTCCAGGCACTGGGCCCCTCTATGTTTGGGGGTCTCCTCTGGTTCCACTCCTTCCCTTGGGGGCCCCAAACATAGAGGGGCCCAGTGCCTGGACAGAGGATGCAAGGGAAGGAGCGGAACCAGAGGAGACCCCCAAACATAGAGGGGCCCAGTGCCTGGACAGAGGATGCAAGGGAAGGAGTAGAGCCAAAAAAGACCCCCATACATAGAGGGGCCCCTTGCCGATTCTCCCGCCCGCCCCCTTGCGCCACTGGCCAATCAGCAGCTGCCTCAAGCCCTCAACAGAGTTGCCTTGACGTTCTGATTGGCCAGCGGCTCGAGCGCCCCATGCAGGCCAGGCTGGCTTGGTTTCATCCTGATTCCGGCAGAGTGGCAGACGGTCCGGGTCAGGAGGAGGTCAGGTCAGGGCATCAACCTCAGGTCGGGGGGGGGGGAGTGCGCGACGACTGATTGCGGAAGTCTGAAGAGGAGATGCTGGGCGCTGGGGAGAAAACCAGCCGCATAGCCGGTCATGAGTGGGCGGGGCCACTTAGTGTGGGCGGGGCCTTCTCTGCGCTACGGGCCCCCCAGTGCCGTGGGCCCCATAGCAGTGGCGTGGTCTGCCTCTATGGGCGGTACGCCACTGGTATGTCTCATACATCAGCCTGAGCATGGGTAGTTTTCTAGTTTGCCCTGTCACAACGGGGAATTCAGAGTGAAAAATCCTGGGATTTGTAGTAGATGGTTTAGGGTAAATTCCCACAACAGGGAAAAAAATCGGTTGTTAAAAATGGTTAATCTGTCAATTCACAGTGTGCATCTATTTTCTGGCTGTTTATCCATTTTTAACGACTGCTATGCACATGGCCAATGATATCTCGCTGTAGTAAGGAGCAGAAAAGAATTGCAAGGGCTGGCTATCACATAAAAATATTGGATTGGAAAGATTAAAATCATTAATAGGTCTTTATATAACATAGAATAACACTTTAGAATTCATTCATTATGTACATTCATGCCACAGGAATTCCCCTTTAACCACTTCACATCCGGGGCCATTCCCCCTCTTCCTGACCAGGCCTAATTTTGCAAATCTGACATGTGTCACTTTATGTGGTAATAACTTTGGAACGCTTTTACTTATCCAAGCCATTCAGAGATTGTTTGTTTTCTCATGACACATTGTACTTCATGCTAGTCATAAATTTGAGTCAATATATTTCACCTTTATTTATGAAAAAAATCCCAAATTTACCAAAAATGTAGAAAAATTCGCAATTTTCAAAATTTCTATTTCTCTGCTTTTAAAACAGAAAGCGATGCCTCTTAAAATATTTATTACTTAACATTCCCCATATGTCTACTTTATGTTGGCATCATTTTGGAAATGTCATTTTATTTTTTTAGGACATTAGAAGGCTTAGAAGTTTAGAAGCAATTCTTAAAATTTTTATGAAAATTGCCAAAAACCAACATTTTAAGGACCAGTTCAGGTCTGAAGTCACTTTGTGGGGCTTACATAGTGGATACCCCCATAAATGACCCCATTGTAGAAACTACACCCGTCAAGTTACTTAAAACTGATTTTACAAACTTTGTTAACCCTTTAGGCGTCCCACGAGAATTAAAGGAAAATGGAGATCAAATTTTTACATTTCACTTTTTTGGCAGATTTTTTAATCCATTTTTTTCTTTAACACATCAAGGGTTAGCAGCCAAACAAAACTCTATATTTATTACACAGATTCTGCGGTTTACAGAAACACCCCACATGTGGTCATAAACTGCTGTCTGGGAACACGGCAGGGCGCAGAAGAAAAGGAGCGCCACATGGTTTTTAGATGCCATGTCCCATTTGAAGCCCCCCTGATGCACCCTTACAGTAGAAGCTTCCAAGAAGTGACCCCATTTTAGAAACTAGGGTATAAGGTGCCAGTTTTATTGGTACTATTTTTGGGTACATATGATTTTTCGATCATTCATTATAACACTTTATGGGGCAGGTGACCAAAAAATTTTTTTTTTAGCACAGTTTTTATTTATTTATTTTTACAGCGTTCACCTGAGGGGAGCAGATCGTTACGGACATGGCGATACCTAATATGTATACTTTTTATTTATTTATTTCACTTTAACACAATAATAGTATTTTGTAAACCAAAAAAATGATGTTTTAGTGTCTCCATGTTCTGAGAGAAATATTTATTTATTTTTTAGCAATTTTCTTATGTAGGGGCAAATTTTTTGCAGAATGAGGTGACTGTTTTATTGGTACCATTTTGTGGGACATACGCCTTTTTGATCACTTGGTGTTGCACTTTTTGTGATGTAAGGTGACAAAAATGGCTTTTTTTTTACACAGTTTTTATTTTTTATTTTTATGATGTTTATCGGACTGGGTCGCTCATGTGATATATATACACTTTTCGTCCCCCATAAGGTCATACAAGATCTCTGGGGGACATTTAACTTATTTATTTTTTCACTGTTGATTTCTTCTGTAACTGGGGCTGACATAGTAGACCCAGTTACAGGAGAAATACTCCCCCAGAGAGGCTGTACAGCACTATACTGTGCTGTACAGCCTCAGTGCAGGGATGATTGAGGTCTGTAGAAGACCTCATAGCTCCTGCACACACCCGGCTCTGGCGGTCATTTGACCGCCGGGCCGAAACAGGAAGCGCATAGCGCGTCCTGCACTGTATACACAGCTCTCAGTGAGCGCTGTGCATACAGCGATCTAGAAGGCAGGGACACCTGGGCACTGTCCCTGCCTTCTCTAAGGGTTGCCCTGCTGTCACTGACAGCGGGCAACCTGATCTGCAGCTGTACGATTAGCGTGCAGCTGCAGTCTCTGAATGGACTTCAGGAACGTCCATTCAGAGATAGAGAACCACTTCCCGGACGTTTTTAGTCTATGGGCGGACGGGAGGTGGTTAAAGGGAACCTGTCATCAACTTTATGCTGACCGTACTGAGGGCAGTATAAAATAGTGACAGAAATGCTGTTTTCAGCGGTGTGTCACACATCAGCTAAAAGTGAGAGGTTGCCAAGAACCAGCATCACAATCATTGCAGACTCGGCCTGGAAAAGAGTCCGGCCACCTGAGAAGAGTCCTGGTTATTCATGGACTCCTGCTCTCCCTGCCCTCCTGCTGATGACTGACAGTCTTCTACCTAGTTTTCTCCCTTTCTCCCTAGGAGAGAACTGCCAATCATCAGCAGATGGGAGAGCAGGAGATTATGTATAACCAGGACTCTTTTCTAGGCCTGGGCTGCAATGATTATGATGCTGGTTCTATAAGCTCATGAGTGACACCGCTGAAATCAGCATGTCTGTCACTACTTAATCCTGCCCTCAGTGAGGTTAGCATAAAGTTGATGTCAGGTTCCCTTTAAGTAGTTATTACAGAATGTTCAACCTACAGTATTCAGGTAAACCAATAGTTGTTATACCATCAGACAAAAGTGTCTATCCCTGCACCACATTTATAATCTGGCCACTGTGATAAATTCTGTGCAGGTCTAGACAGACTGTCAAAGATTATGCCATGCACGAAATTTGTGGGTGTAGAGACCATAAAAATAACATACTAAAAGGTAGGCTAGATTTATGCCTAGCAACACCATGAAATTTGTAGGATCATTGATAAAATATATATGATATTTTAGGGCTACTTTCACTTTAGCGGCAGTCTTCTCTAGCAGGCTGTTCCGGCGGGTGAACAGTCTGTCGGATGCATGCTGGCGGCACGTGCGCACTAGCAACAGAAGTCCGCTCCGGCCCCATTTACTATAATGGGGCCGGGCCGGAGATCTGGCGGCAGCATGGCAAACATGCTGAGAGGCG
Source organism: Bufo gargarizans (assembly GCF_014858855.1). Classification (NCBI taxonomy): domain Eukaryota; kingdom Metazoa; phylum Chordata; class Amphibia; order Anura; family Bufonidae; genus Bufo; species Bufo gargarizans. Next base: position 285,491,568 of record NC_058080.1, on the reverse strand, counting down.
GCCGGAATAAAATTACAACATGTTTCTGGAGTGTAATAATATTACAGGTTATAGTTACTAGAATTCTAGAGAAGGGTCGTTCATCCAGAGAGTTATTCTGATTGCCTGACAAGTTGGGAAGAAATTTTTTCCCCTAAAATGAGGAAAATTAGTTTCTACCTCCTGACGATTTTTTTTGCCTTCCTCTGGGAACTTTGCAGGATAATACGCTGAACTCCTTTTTTTTTTGTAACAGTGGTTTACATCCTCGCTTTAGTTCTAATCCCTCTGTATCCTCACTCAACCTGCAGGCAGATTCTTTTACCTCTAGACTGTGCACAGTCTGGGCACAGGTTCAATCGAACCTGGAAAAGGCCCAGGAAACCCAGTGTAAACATGCCAATAAGAGACGTTCCAAGGGGGTAAATTTTGTACTCGGCGATAAGGTGTGGTTGTCGACTAAAAATCTTGCTTTGAAACAATGTTCTACGAAATTCTCGCCGCGTTTCATTGGACTATACAATATTATTGAGCTTATTAACCCAGTATATTTTAGACTTAAGCTACCCGACTCCCTCCGTATACATGATGTGTTCCATAAGTCGTTACTTAAGAAATATGTGTCACCAGTGGTTCCGGTTAAAAAAAACTCCTCCACCTGGTTGAGGGTCAGGAGGAATTCATTATTTCTAAAATAATAGATGTCAGAAAGATTAGAAATTCCTTTCAATACCTGGTCCACTGGAAAGGTTTTGGACCTGAGGAGAGGTCCTGGATACCTATGTCTAGGATGCATGCTTCCAGGTTAATTACAAAATTTCACTGGGAACACCCTGAGAAACCTCGTCCACAATGCTTGGGTCCGATGGCCCCTCATAAGGGGGGGGGGGGGGGGTACTGTAACGGGGCTCCGAAGACGCACTCGGTCTCCCATCAGCCGCAGACCCGCTGCTTAGCTTCGGGAGCGAGGATCTGTGTTTGGCCTTGTTCCCAGGGCGGCCTTGCTAGCTGGGAGGCTCCCTGCTCCTAGGTCTGCCTTGAGCGCCGAGCTGATCCCTCGGTGCTCGACTTGTTTGTCTGTCGGTCATGTGACGCTGGCCACGTCACATGACCCTCACTCCCCACTATAAATACAGGCAGTCTCCTGGCTACAGGTTGCCTGTGATTTTCATCCTATGGGCTTTTTTTTGTTTAAGCTACCTCTGGAATTGAACCTCGATCCGCCTCTTGACACCTCTTCTGCCTGCTCCCTGCACCTTGACGCTACCTCTCGGATTTTGACCTCGGCTTGTTTACGGATTTGTCTTTGCCTCTTCCCTTGTTCTGTTGTGACCTCCTGGACTGACCTCGGCTAGTTGACCCGCCTCGCCTTCCGTTTTTGTTCTACCTCTTGTCCGCTTATTGTAACTTCTCAGTGGCTGTCCTCTTCCCTGCTGTCTCTTTCTCTCTGCTTGCACTTAGTAGGTTAGGGACTGTCGCCCAGTTGCGCTCCGTCACCTAGGGCGGGTGGTGCAAGTAGGCAGGGACAGGGGACCGGGTGGAAGCTCAGGGGGTGCACCTCCGCTCTATCTTGATACCAGTTACTCTACCCGTGAAAAATATAATGCACAGTAATGTGTTTTAACAGTATACACATGGCCATGGATCCGCAAAAAAAACTGATGACATACGGATGTGTTCCGTATGCATTCCGTATTTTTTGCGGACCCATTGACTTGAATGGAGCCATGGATCGTTGTTTGCGGGCAATAATAGGACAAGTTCTACTGTATCTTTCAGCGGAACGTATATACGGAAATACAGAAATGGAATTGAAATGAATGGTTCCGCATACGGACCGCAAACGGAATTCGCAACAACCGGAAAAAAAAAGTTTGTATGCAAGAGGCCTAACTCACTTCTGGTTTTGGCAAAATGTCTAAATCCAGCTTAAATATTTAATCACTGGGAGTCTGATTTCTGGGAACCCCACCAATCCCAATAAGTGGCGTGAATATTCCTACTTCTTCATAGTGATAAGAGTGAACAGGAGATACAAAACCTGGGTTCACAAAAAGGCCTCTTTCACACGGGCGTCATGGATTTGGGCCGGATAAGATGCGGGTGCGTCGCGGGAAAATGCAAAAATTTTCCTCGCGAGTGCTAAACATTTTAATGCGTTTTGCACGCGCATGAGAAAAATCTGCAAGTTTGGTACCCAAACCCGAACTTCTCCACAGAAGTTCGGGTTAGGTGTTGTGTAGATTGTATTATTTTCCCTTATAACATGGTTAAAAGGGAAAATAATAGCATTCTTAATACAGAATGCTTAGTAAAATAGGGCTGGAGGAGTTAAAAATAAATAAAAAATGATTTAACTCGCCTTAATCCACTTATGGGAGAGGCTTAACTGTGATGAGTGGGTGAAGCGCTTCCCCTGACCTAGCTGGCTGTGTTGTGCCGGAAGCCAGGAGCGAGGGTAAGCCTAGTAGTGGGCAAAATAAACGAGGAGAGCACAGTAGTGACCAAAAGCCTTCAAAACCACCCAGAGAGCAAGATTACCAAATGCCTGGGAAATCTCAACATGTGGGTTCGGGATGTATCTCGTGAAGCAAGAAGAGCGCCACCTACCCATGCATTTAACCCGTGCGCCGGGACCCCGTTTTTGATGCTGAGGACGCGGCTCCATTTCGGAGCGAGTGTCCCGTGATGGCCAGCGGGTTACGACCGAGACCTGAGGCCAGCGTTCTGATGTGGGACACAAAACTGGATTGACAACAGGGGCCCCCCACGCCAAGGAAGCAGCGGGGCCTCTGGGGAGGCCCTTGCAACGGGGCCAGCAATTGACGAGGGACCATGACTGGGCACCAATCGTTGGAGGTTTTAAAACCTGACCTCCGAGGATGGTCCATGCTGATTGGCCTTCGTGGAAGGGAGCCAGAGGCCACAATGGTCATGGGCCCAGGACAACTGTCGCACCTGCGACCCCTGACGTTTAGGGGAGGTGCTGGTGAACTCACCTGGCCCGAGGAACCCGCAAAAACCGAGATACACGGCTGCCCTAACAATCAAACTAGGAGAATGGCCAAAAAGGAAATCCATCCAGCGCGGACGAGAGTCGCCCAAACATCTCACCGGAGACAGGCTGCGCGCCACCTACCCGCATGGCGCAGTGCTGTCTCCCCGCTAGGTACAGCTTGATGGGGTTGAATGACAGCCTGAGATTGCGGTGACAGTGGGCTATAAACGCCAGGGTGTAGGAGACATCGTCCAAGCCACCCAGCGGGTGGGACCTGGCGAAACCCTCGTAAACCCTGACACCAGCTTGGTAGCTCCTGATGGTATTGGAGGAGCGAGTGCTGAACCAGGTTCCTGGCGTGAGCAAGGAGGGATACGGGATCGGAACGTAGTACGACTGGTGCCTACGAGAAGGCTTGAGTCGGTCTGGGCAACGTACCTGGCTTAGAGGCTACTACCTGTATCGATGTGTTGGGTCACCTGACCTTGATCCGAATGTCGCATAAGTGAACGAACAGGACACGTTCCTGAGGGAGCAAATCCTAAGGTTCGGAGGAAAAAGAGAACATAACTGAGGAGGGTGACGGGACTGGGTGAACCAGGAGACAGAAGTAGGTGCGTGCCTGGGCGATCCAGGAGGCAGAGGTATGAGCCTGGACGAACCAGGAGACAGAAGAAGGTGCGTGCCTGGGCGATCCAGGAGGCAGAGGTAGGTATGAGCCTGGACGAACCAGGAGACAGAGGTAGGTGCGTGCCTGGGCGATCCAGGAGGCAGAGGTAGGTATGAACCTGGACGAACCAGGAGACAGAAGAAGGTGCGTGCCTGGGCGATCCAGGAGGCAGAGGTAGGCATGAGCCTGGACGAACCAGGAGACAGAGGTAGGTGCGTGCCTGGGCGATCCAGGAGGCAGAGGTAGGTGCGTGCCTGGGCGATCCAGGAGGCAAAGGTAGGTGCGTGCCTGGGCGATCCAGGAGGCAGAGGTAGGTATGAGCCTGGCCGATCCAGGAGACAGAAGTAGGTATGAGCCTGGCCGATCCAGGAGACAGAAGTAGGTATGAGCCTGGCCGATCCAGGAGACAGAAGTAGGTGTGAGCCTGGGTGATCCAGGAGACAGAAGTAGGTGTGAGCCTGGCGAACCAGTAGATGAGGCAGCAGCATATAACGTGAAGTACATACATATAACCCATGGCACTGTTGCCACCATAGAATAGACGACTGCAGTAAGCGTTTAGTGACCGCTGAATGGGTATGGCGTGCAATGATGACCTGGCCTACTCGTGGTGAGACCCCGGTTTCTTTGAACGCCGTGGTGAAACTAGGTCCCTTCCACCCAGCAGGGACCCCGGGGCCCTCCCCCTAAATGAGGAACCGAGGATGACTTGCCTTCCTCCTGCTGCGGCACGGCGGGAGTGCGTATGAAATGGCTGGTGATTGGAACCTACTGATTTCATTATATATATATATATATTTTAGTGACAGATGATCGCGTATGGGGTGCGATAAAGACCTAACCTACACCTGGTGAGACCCCCAGCTCTCTTCGGCCTCAGAACTAAGGTTAGTGCCCTACCAGACCTAACGGGGACCCAGGAGCCCTCCCCCTGATCCCCTAAGAGTGGGGACAGAGGATAACTTTTTCTTTATCCCACCGCGGTACGGCGGGTGTGCGCTTCTGATCGTTTTGGTTGCTGGGTAACCCTGCTGAGTTTTTTTTTTTTGTGCCCACAATTTATAAAATGGCCGCTTAAAGACATGAACAGTTGTTGCTCAGGAGCTAGACACCCCTGCCTACTTCGTATATGGACTTGTTTGACGTGCGTTCCACGCCAAACAAGTCCAGCCAGAGGACGGGACGGGTGAAGCCCTGTGGAGGGGGAGACCCAGATGTGGGAGCTGCTATCGATGTGCGTTCCACGCTGGAACGCACGCTAACTCGATCAACAGAAGCCCGGGACATGGGGCCCGGAGGCTCCTGTAAGGGGGAACCCAGTGGGGACAGAGCCTACCTGCCTTGGAGCCGCCTGGCCGATTAGAGCTGCCGGGCCTGAGAGAGGATTCCGGCGTGCGCTCCACGCTGGAACGCCCGCTGGTCATGTGACCGGAAGCCTAGGCCTGGACGAGGGTTCCGGCGCGCGCTCCACGCTGGAACGCACGGTGGCCTTGCGACTGCGCCTAAGCCAGAGGACGGGACGGGAGAAGCCCTGTGGAGGGGGTGACCAGCAGGCCGTACCCTGCCCACCCCGCCGCCGCATGAGCGAGGCGAAGCGCTCGGATCTGGAGCGAATATTGACGTGCGGACACCCCTACCTATGCCATATGTGGGGTAGTGGTTTATCTGACGTGCGTTCCATGCTGGAACGCACGCGCCGGCCTCCCCCAGAGCAGGGAGACATGTGAAGATGGCTTGGGGGGGTTATGTGGTAGCTGTGACATGAGTGGTGGGCTTGTAGTAGTTGGTTGCGTTATGGTTAGTGGTTAACTGCGGGACAAGCCGTGTGTGGGTAGCGGGGACCGGGTCTGAGAGCAGATATCGGCGTGCGTTCCACGCTGGAATGCACGCCAGACCCGCGACCGGAAGCCTGGAACATGGGGGCCCGGGTCGGAGGGCTCCTGAGGGGGGGAAATAGCTTGTGGGGACAGCGCTTACCTGTCCTGAAGCCGCCTGACCGTGGAGAGACCGCCGGGCCTAGAGTGAATTCCGGCGTGCGCTCCACGCTGGAACGCACGCCGACCTCGTGACCGGAAGCCGGAGCCTGTGCCGCTGCTCGGGGAGCCCAGTTTAGGGAACAAGAAGTGCCTGCATACGATACCTTCCCTGGGGAGAAAACTGCGACGTACGAGGCGGCAGCAGCTATGGTACTTCTTATCCAGCGTGTGAACACAAGCGCCCTGAGGAGCTGGGGGCTGGGGCTTAAGAAGGTAATATGCCCCTCCCACAAATTCAGGCTGACTTTTCAGCCTTCCACTTGTTCGCGCAGCCCAGCTTCTCTTCTTTCTTCAGGACCTGGGTAAAGGACCTTTGATGACATCCCTGCGCTCATCACATGATCCATCACCATGGTGATGGATCATGTGACAGACCATGTGATGAGCGCAGTGACTTCACTACAGGTCCTTTTCCTCCTGCCCAGCAAAGAAGAAGAAAGAAGAGAAGCCGGGCTGCGCAAACAAGTGGATTAAGGTGGGTTAAATTATTTATTTATTTATTTTAACTATTTTAGTAAGCATTCTGTATTAAGAATGCTATTATTTTCCCTTATAACCATGTTATAAGGGAAAATAATAATGATCGGGTTTCCATCCCGATCATCTCCTAGCAACCGTGCGTGAAAATCGCACCGCATCCGCACTTGCTTTGCAATTTTCGCGCAGCCCTATTCACTTCTATGGGGCCTGCGTTGTGTGAAAAATGCACAATATAGAGCATGCTGCGAATTTCACGCAACGCACAAGTGATGTGTGAAAATGACCGCTCATGTGCACAGCCCCATAGAAGTGAATGGGTCCGGATTCAGTGCGGGTGCAACGCGTCCACCTCACGCATTGCACCCGCGCGGAAATATCGCCCGTGTGAAAGAGGCCATAGTGTTTCAGATGAAACACAATGAATTTTTTAACTGATCAAAACAGAGTTTCATTGATTTGATGAGAAGTGTATTGCTGCGACCGTTGCATCGCAGAGAGATGTAAAAGGAGCACTGATGATCAGCACATCATCCTGTATGTTATATTCATGTTATTAACACGTCTATTACATTTTCTCCAACCATTTATATCATGTTCAGGCTATAATATGCTGGAGTCTTGTACATAGCCATGTACTGCACACCCTCCTTTATCTATAACTGTATCTCCAACGGGAACAGACATATAACTAAGACCAGTGGGGGTAAGGAATTTGGAAAGATACGTAGACAGACTCCACATTCCTACATTCTGCATTGTCTGTAAGTCAATGACAAAGCACCCAGAATCCACGAGGCCCCCCCACCCGCTAGATGCAAAAAGGCTCACTGACTGCCTCCTGTGACTCCATGGAGACTGAATCCATCGCCAGCCGTCCCCTCATGCGTGCTTATTGCTTCCTGTAACTGTATCAAATGTTATTATCAATATATTACGTGCGGCAAGTAAAAGTGTCTGGAACGGTTTTTACATTTGTGGTGACATAAAAAAAATATATTAAAAAACCTTCAGTATGCTGTTTTATTTAACTGGTGCTGGTTATAAATCAGTGGGGAATTCTAAGTGGGCAGTAAGGGCTCATGCACACGAACATGTGCTGGCCTTGCCCTTATTGCAGCTTACAATAAGTAGGTCCGTAATATACGGGCACTGGCCGTGTGAGCACTGTATCACGGATGCGGACCCATTCAGTTGAATCCGGAAGATACGGTGCGGTGTGGAATGGAGGCACGGATCAGAAGCACTATGGAGTGCTTATCTCTGTGCCTCTGCACAGCAAAAAAGTAGTGCATGCAGACTGTTGGATGCGGATCACGGACCCCATTCAAGTGAATGTGCCGGAGATGGCGGGCACAGGGTTGTTGCCCATGCATTGCGGACCGCAGTTTGCAGTCCGCAGCATGAGAATGTCTGTCTGGTACACGGTCATGTGCATGAGCCCTGAGGCTTTAGTCACATGGGGGGAAATTTGTCAAACTGGTGTAAAGTAGGACTGCCTTAGTTGTCCATAGCAACCAACCAGATTCCACCTTTCATTTTTGACAGCTCCTTTGGAAAATAAAAGGTGAAATCTGATTGGTTGCTATGGGCGACTAAGCCAGTTATACTTTACACCAGTTTGATAAACCTCCCCAACAATGTTTAAAGTGCCACTGAGCTTTCACAAAACTCATAGCAACATCTCAAAGGCTTTGATTGGTGGGGGTCTGAGTACTGGGCCCCCCACCGATTGCTAGAAGCAGGAGAGAGTAGCCCTCACGTAGCACAATGTCTGTCCTAACTGTAGGAGAAGGGCTCAATAGAAAGTCTATGGGCCTGTCTTGATTCCATTTCCTGCTTTGAGAAAAGACAGCATACTATGTGAGCGCTTCTCTCGCCTTGTTCCAGCGATCGGTGGGGGTCTCAGCACTCAGATCCTGATCAAAACCTTTACTGCGACATGGCAAAAGTTCAGTGACCCTTTACGACCTTGTTCACATCATGTCTGAGCCATCTGTCAGATGTATGTGTGGGCTTATTGCCTGATATGCACCTCCAAAGGAAGGATTCAACATGCGCCACTGTATGCACTGATGTCCCGCAAAACCCCTTTGACAATAATTTGAACATACAGTAAGTTGGGTACATTTTTAAGAAGACAACAAAGATAAGTAGTTGTCAGTTGCCCAAGGGCTCTTTCTTGCAGGAATCACACTCCGTGTGAGAGAGGGATCAAGCGGTCTGGACTTACAGAAGCGCAGGGCATTATCATCATTGATAATGCTGTGTGCCCCTGCCTGACCTTTCTTCTACAGAATCATACCGACAGCTTTATGTCAGTATGATTCCGTTACAGAAAGGTCTCACAGAGGCACACAGCAATCAATGATGATAATGCCCTGCGCTTCTGTAAGCCCAGACCGCACAATCCCTCTCTCAGGGCTCAGGCCCTTATTGCAGCCCGCAGCCGGTCTGCAATATACGGGCCCCGGACGTTTTTGCACCACATCACGGATGTGAACCCATTCACTTGAATGTGTCTGCAATCTGGAAGTTCCGGTACGGAATGGAGGCACAGAACCCCATGCACTACTTTTTTTGCGGTGCAGACCGTTGGATGCAGATGGTGGACCCCATTCAAGTAAATGGGTCTGGGTCTGCATGCGGCAGCCCTACGGTCAGTGCCCGTGCATTGCGGACCACGTGCATGAACCCTCATGCAGAGTGTGATTCCTGCCAGGGAAAGAGCCCTAAGGGTATTGTGACAAACTTCCCTCTTTTGAGGTTGCCACGAGTGCTTGGAGAGGACTACTTGCCAGCCTCTTACCATGTGATTACGGTCCAATGTTGTATGCACCGGTTTTATGCAATAGCTGCATAGTTATATAAGTTCATGTAGTTTGCTGTGGCTAATGGAGTCTGGCCTCTGTCCTTGGGGGATAAGTGGATCACTTCTCAATTGTCTCCAGGACAAAAGACTGTGTAGAACCGGTGTTGGACAGAAAAGCCATGAGTACAGCCAGGCCAAAGCGACTTGTACTAACTTTTGAATTCCTGGTCTAATTCGTGCCATTTTGGGATGTGTGCAGAGAAGTGAAGAAAAATCTGACCATTCTCGGTGGAGGGGGATGTTCTGCCCCCGAAACGCATAGACCGTCTTTAATAAAAAGATTACCTTTACTGGTACCCTCTGAGTATTGAGTTCTTCCTGCACCAGCGCCACCGAGAATGGTCAGATTTTTCTTCACTTCTCTGCACATATTTTATCCTGATAACCGTAACCACGGCAAGGGATACAGACCAGGGGCAGCAGACACAGTCTTCTCTTCTCCCGTAAACTGGACGGGTAATCATCCAGAAAAGCGATTCGGAGGCGTTGTGACCTTTCACAACCCCATCTGGTAAGCATAATCAGTGTTTTTGTGCCTATACCTAGTGCTGTAAGGTTCTACACACGAGGCGCTGCCTCCTCTCTTCTTTTTTTCCCTTTTATATTTTGGGATGTATTAAATGTCTATGTGTATTGTAAAGGGTGGGACATTGTATATTTGAGTAAGTGATGTCTGTCCTATTGTCTCCCCGTGTGTATTGGCAATTTCCCTTTGTCCTGAGAGATAATGGAATTACACCTCGGTTGTCTCCAGGACAGAGGACATTGTGTATTGTCCTGCCTGGGAAAATTATGTTAACCATTGTACCATAATTATATCACAGGCAGACGGGAGGATGTTATGTGGGTTGTAACCTTTGTGTTATTGGTTAATGTATGTTTGTTGTGGGTGTCTCCCTTGCATGGGAGCAGGGGATAAAAGAAATTGTATTTTTGAATGTAGTGTGCCTTCCAGTAAAGTATTTCTAGCATTCAGCTTGGGCTCATGTATAGACTTATTTGGCGATAATAGCGATTTATTGCTCTGTGGATTACTTGGCGGTGCTATTTCAAGGGAAGAAGGGAATACTATGACGGTGATACCGTCGGATGATACCGTCACAGGTATATTCACACAGCAAAAATGTGCAGCGGATTTCATGCTGGAAACGCCTGTTTTCCTTGGAGTAATCCATGATCGAACTGCCAACAGCTGCCCATTGACGTGCACATGATGGTGTTTTTTTTCACTGCTGGTTCGCAATCTGCCATTACTTCTTTGAAGCAGATTTTAGCTTCGTTCACCATGGCAGTCAATGGGGAAGGTCAAAAATAGCTATCGTTTTTGCGCACATTCCGCTGTCAAAAAGGTGCTACTCACAGCGGCAGATTTTTGCCATGTGAACATACCCTAACTGGAATTTCAACCCGACCGCCAGCAAATATGTCACACACTCATACTCCATTGTCTTCTTTAAGATATTTTACATTTCTGAAGAAACTCATGAGAACAGATTAGAAGACATTTCATGACTGCAGATTGGACCAATCCAAATCTTCCACTATAGAAAAGAATTTGTAGCCGTTTTCTCGTCTGCAGAGGTAATGACGTGCGTTCTTTCAACCTTTGTAACTATGTATCCAGCACTGGTTCACAAACTGTAACACCCGGTGCCTGTTCTGCAACTTTCAGCTTACAGTGCAAGGTCACACACCGCTGAGCATACTTGGCCTGCGTTATGGTGCATGCACTTCCCTGTATGTAGTGCCTGTTCTCAATGGATAACTGCGCCATTGTGATTGAATGAATCTGACGTCTTCACAATTTCCGTGATCGGACAGACACCGGAATTTGTCAGCTACTTCTTCCACTGTATGTAAGTGATCCCACTGCAATGTACATCATTCCAACCTAGTTTTATCTGTACTTTTCAACTCCAGAAAGTGCACTTTATTTGTTCTGCAAATGAATTGCAGCGCAGGCGTAGAGTGTGAATCTGCCTGCGCATTGTCCTCCCTGTGGTGGGCATCGGCCTCTTCCTGGTGGAAGGGGGTATCGACACTGGCAGTCTTGAGAATTCTTTTTCTTTGTGTTCAGTCCCTCTCCATTTCCAAGAGCTCTGCTTGTTGTCAGTGAAAGGAAACCTACTAAAATTGTTGACATTCAAAGGCTGGAAACCAGTCCTGCTCAGGCGCTGTTCACACATATGCTACATGTGGGCTGGTTTCACATGTGATATTTTGATGCAGTTTTTGAAGCCAAAGGACAAATAGTATCTTTCCTGTATGATTCCCTCTCTTTACTACCAATGCTTGCTTTGGCACCTGTAACCACCCTAAGGCTATGTTCACATGGCAGCTTTGAGAATGTCAGAATTTGCCTGTGTGAACATACCCTAAGGCTGGTGTCACATGGGTGACATGGAGTTTTCTGGCATTTTTGTGGTATTTTGCAGGGTTTTGTTTGGCCTTTTTTGCAGCATTTTTTTGCCCAAAAAAATATTAGACTTTTTTTTTTTTATAGTGATAGTATTTCTAACCAGAATTCCAGAGGAGCATGTACGGGCTTACAAGCCTCCTCATGCACATTAAGGTGCTCTCTGTATCCCCTAAATTTTTTGTAGTGACTATTTTTCACCCTTGAGATTTTAATTTTATGTCATTGGCATTTTTAAAATCACAGCATGCTGGGTCTTCCGTTTTTTCCCCCTCACTTTCTAACATTTTTGACATGGAGTTTTTTGCTATACAGCTCTACAGAGAAAGGCTACATGCACACGACCGTATGTGTTTTGCGGTCCGCAAATTGCGGATCCGGAAAAAAAAACTGATAACATCCGTATGCCATTCTTTTTTTTTTTTTTTTGGTGGATCCATTGTAACGATGCCTAAAACGGACAAGAATAGGACATGTTCTATTTTTTTTTGCGGGTCTACAGAACGGACATACTGATGTGGACAGCACACGGTGTGCTGTCCGCATTTTTTGCGGACCCATTGAAATGAATAGGTCCGCATCCTATCCGCAAAAAAATAAAACAGATTGGACACGGAAACAAACAAAGTTCGTGTGCATGTAGCCTAAGTGATTTTACTGGGGGAGGGGGGGGGGGGGGAGAGCATATACTTTCCTCTATTAAAAAAGTAGGCATGCAAAAAAAAAGCCATTAAAATGCTAGGTGCTAAAACACACTATATGGGGAAACATGCCTTCAAATTCCAAACAAATCCGGTGTTTTTTAGGGTTTTATTTTTCACCCCTGCAAAAAATGAAAGAAATTACAGAAAACTGTGTGTGGCAGCATCCTGCAGCTGTATGCGCGGGGTATAGTCAGGGCAGGTTTTCAGCCTCTAGATGTAAACAAAAATGTTTACATTCATTGACAGCAAGCAGATAACTTAAGAATGCTGCGGAAAGTATCAGAAAGTGACAGAACTTTTCATTACAACTGGATTAAAGGGGTTTCCTTAATATACAGTAGGTCATCAATATCAGATGGGTGGGGGTCCGACTCTCACCACCCCATTCCATCAGCTGTTGGGCCATGGCCATACCAGCGTTCAATAAGGCCTGGTTCACATAAATTATGTGGATTATGTCAGGATTTTTTCAAGAAAAGACTGATGGTTTTGCCTGCAAGTTCAATTACTTTTTTTCTGCGGTTGCGTTCAGTGTGTGCGTTTTTTCCATCTGGATTGTGTCTGAATAACAATCTACATCTCCTAGCACATTACATCCAGATGTCTTCCGTTTTTCATGCAGCGCCATTAACGTCTATGGAACCAGAGCTGCATGAAAAAACGCACAATAAGGCTACATGCACACGACCGTTGGTGTCCCGTGCTGTGAATCGCAAACTGCGGTCCGCAATGCACGGGCACCTTCCGTGGTTCAGGCGCATGGGGATCGCAGACCCATTCACTTGAATGGGTCCGCGATCCCTCTGTTCCGCAAAAAGATAGAGCATGTTCTATATTTTTGCGGTGCGGAAGCGTAGTGCTTCCGTAGTGTTCTGTGCTTCCGTTCCGCATCTCTGGATCCACTGAAATGAATGTGGAATGACAACAGAACAGTGCCCGTGTATTGCGGATCCGCAATACGGCAACAGGACACCAACGGTCGTGTGCATGAGCCCTAAAGGACATACTGCGATTTTCATGAAAACGCATCTCATCTGGACGGAAAACTCTTGGGTGAAAGAGCCCTAAGATAGGCCAGTAATAGTGAACGTGCCCCTTATAATAGTGCAAATAAATGGGTTATCCAAACTATAAAACATGCCCCCCAATGCCTGGGCCCCTTATATACATTATACTTACCTGCTCTCCAGCACCCGCGTTGCTCCTGCACGGCCACAGCTGCATCTCCCCGTTGTGTGGATCAAAACATCAGGCGACGGAGGGTGCAGCCAATAGCAGGTGTCACCCACGATGCTAGGCAGCCTCGTCCACGTCGTGGCCAGCTATTGGCTGCGTCCTCGCCCCCCCAGTATGTTTTGATCCACGCAATGGGGAGACGCAGCGGTGGCCGCGTGGGAGCGACGTAGGTGCTGGGCAGTGTGGTAAGTATAATCTATACGAGGATCCCGGGCATTGGAGGGCATGTTTTATAGTTTGGCTAACCCCTTTAGGTCTCTGTTCACATATGGGCAGTGGCTTCTAAGTATTGGTGGCAACCAATGGACCCTGTTGACTTGCAATGGTGTTCATTCAGTTCCACCATTTTCATATGAAAAGAAGAAAACTGCATGCATCGCTATTCTTCTTAGGGCCCGAATTGTGGATCCGCAAAATACAGTACGGATGCTGTCTATGTGCATCCCGCACTTTTAATGGACCCCACTGTAACAATACCTATTCTTGTTCGCAAAATGGATAAGAATAGGGCACGTTCTATCTTTTTAGCGGGGCCGCGGAACAGACGTGAGGATGCAGATAAAACGCGGTGTCATGTGCGCATTTTTTGTGGCCCCACTGAAATAAATGGGTCAGTGTGCGACCCACAAAAAATGCTCAGACCGAAAATACGGGTGAGTGAGTAGCCCTTTATCAAGAAAGATGGAAGCTGTAATGGAGGCTTCTAATAGTCTCTGTTGTAAATGTGAACAGAACCTTATGTAAGAAAACGTCCCTGGAACTGGACATATGTGAAATAAAGCAGGGATTACAGGGAATTTTCAGCACTTCTGGCCTGAAATGTCTGATAACAGGGAACAATAGCTTCCATCCCACAGAAAAGCACATGTAGATAGAGCCCCGTGGAGGTGCAGCAGCCTCTAGAATCACCTCTCTGTGGAGGTGCAGCAGCCTCTAGAATCACCTCTCTGTGGAGGTGCAGCAGCCTCTAGAATCACCTCTCTGTGGAGGTGCAGCAGCCTCTAGAATCACCTCTCTGTGGAGGTGCAGCAGCCTCTAGAATCACCTCTCTGTGGAGGTGCAGCAGCCCAGAATCACCTCTCTGTGGAGGTGCAGCAGCCTCTAGAATCACCTCTCTGTGGAGGTGCAGCAGCCTCTAGAATCACCTCTCTGTGGAGGTGCAGCAGCCCAGAATCACCTCTCTGTGGAGGTGCAGCAGCCCAGAATCACCTCTCTGTTGAGGCGCAGCAGCCTCTAGAATCACCTCTATGTGTGTGGAGGTGCAGCAGCCTCTAGAATCACCTCTATGTGTGTGGAGGTGCAGCAGCCTCTAGAATCACCTCTCTGTGGAGGTGCAGCAGCCTCTAGAATCACCTCTATGTGTGTGGAGGTGCAGCAGCCTCTAGAATAGCCTCTCTGTTGAGGTGCAGCAGCCTCTAGAATCACCTCTATGTGTGTGGAGGTGCAGCAGCCTCTAGAATCGCCTCTCTGTGGAGGTGCAGCAGCCTCTAGAATCACCTCTCTGTGGAGGTGTAACAGCCTCTAGAATCGCCTCTCTGTGGAGGTGCAGCAGCCTCTAGAATCACCTCTCTGTGGAGGTGCAGCAGCCTCTAGAATCACCTCTCTGTGGAGGTGCAGCAGCCTCCAGAATCACCTCTCTGTGGAGCTGCAGCAGCCTCTAGAATCACCTCTAAGTGTGTGGAGGTGCAGCAGCCCAGAATCACCTCTCTGTGGAGGTGCAGCAGCCCAGAATCACCTCTGTGGAGGTGCAGCAGCCTAGAATCACCTCTCTGTGGAGGTGCAGCAGCCCAGAATCACCTCTGTGGAGGTGCAGCAGCCCAGAATCACCTCTGTGGAGGTGCAGCAGCCTCTAGAATCACCTCTCTGTGGAGGTGCAGCAGCCTCTAGAATCACCTCTCTGTGGAGGTGCAGCAGCCTCTAGAATCACCTCTCTGTGGAGCTGCAGCAGCCTCTAGAATCACCTGTCTGTGGAGCTGCAGCAGCCCAGAATCACCTCTCGGTGGAGGTGCAGCAGCCTCTAGAATCACCTCTCTGTGGAGCTGCAGCAGCCTCTAGAATCACCTCTCTGTGGAGGTGCAGCAGCCTCTAGAATCACCTCTCTGTGGAGGTGCAGCAGCCTCTAGAATCACCTCTCTGTGGAGGTGCAGCAGCCTCTAGAATCACCTCTCTGTGGAGGTGCAGCAGCCTCTAGAATCACCTCTCTGTGGAGCTGCAGCAGCCTCTAGAATCACCTGTCTGTGGAGGTGCAGCAGCCTCTAGAATCACCTCTCTGTGGAGGTGCAGCAGCCTCTAGAATCACCTCTCTGTGGAGCTGCAGCAGCCTCTAGAATCACCTCTCTGTGGAGGTGCAGCAGCCTCTAGAATCACCTCTCTGTGGAGGTGCAGCAGCCTCTAGAATCACCTCTCTGTGGAGGTGCAGCAGCCTCTAGAATCACCTGTCTGTGGAGCTGCAGCAGCCTCTAGAATCACCTGTCTGTGGAGGTGCAGCAGCCTCTAGAATCACCTCTCTGTGGAGGTGCAGCAGCCTCTAGAATCACCTCTCTGTGGAGGTGCAGCAGCCTCTAGAATCACCTCTCTGTGGAGCTGCAGCAGCCTCTAGAATCACCTCTCTGTGGAGCTGCAGCAGCCTCTAGAATCACCTCTCTGTGGAGCTGCAGCAGCCTCTAGAATCACCTGTCTGTGGAGGTGCAGCAGCCTCTAGAATCACCTCTCTGTGGAGGTGCAGCAGCCTCTAGAATCACCCCTATGTGTGTGGAGCTGCAGCAGCCTCTAGAATCGCCTCTCTGTGGAGGTGCAGCAGCCCAGAATGACCTCTCTGTGGAGCTGCAGCAGCCTCTAGAATCACCTGTCTGTGGAGGTGCAGCAGCCTCTAGAATCGCCTCTCTGTGGAGGTGCAGCAGCCTCTAGAAGCTGCCGCAGCCTGTAGTTTCCCCTGGCACACTGGCGGTAGGTGCACCTTGCTGTACCTTGCACCGAGGACTCCCTCCCTCACATTCCTGGCGGCCGCTCCTCCCTCCCCCTCCATATCGGCGGCTGGAGTATAATGGGAGGGAATTGCTCTTCATTGTGAGGAGGGCTGGCGATGGGCGTCTAGGGGAGGCAGTGCCCTTCAGCCGGGAGAGAGGAGGAGCGGGACGAGCAGGTGAAGCTGACTGGGCTAAGGTGTGGAGCCGAGGACCTGCACGGACATCATGACTGAGCGCTGGGCTGCGTGACCATGGCCAGGGAGCTGAGCCAGGAAGAGGTGCTGGATTTCTTGTGCCAGGGTGGAGGGAAGGTGCCCAATGCCTCGCTGCTGGCTCACTTCAAGCTCTTTCTGAGGGACCCCCAGGCGCCCACAGAGCAGCTCCTCAAGCGCCGGGAGAGGTTTAAGCGCTACGTGAACTCCGTGGCGGTGGTGAAACCGGAGGGAGGCGTCAAGTATGTGGTGCTCAGGAGCCGGTACCGCGATCTGCTGGGAGAGGACTTGTCGCAACCATCGGCTCCTGTAAAGAACGAGCAGGTTGTTCCCGCCTTGCCTCATGGAGCTCAGGTACGTGATGGCCTCCACAGCAATGGACTTGGCCACCAAGGTGCACATGCTGATCACCAGGACCTGCAGGCTGTAGTGCTTATCTCAGATGTTGCTCATGGGGCTGTTGAGAGAAACACTTGGGATGCCACCTCCTATAAGGACCCTTATACCCATGATCATGAAGTTAAATGTCAGGAGACATCTCAGTGGAGTTTTCAGGCTCCTAACCCTGATTCTACTTCATCCTGCTTCACATCATCACCAGCCAGCAACACCTCTTCACCCCAAAATAATGCCTCTTCGCTGCACAGACGTCCATCCATGGAGTACAGTAAGTCCAGTCCAATATTTATCAGTGCTTCACCACCTTCAGACAAGCATCACCAACCCATTAATAACTACCTGCCCTCCTCTAAGAGCTGCTCACCTGCCAGCAGGAACCCGTCTTCCCTACCCAGAAGTCCATCCAGGGAATACAGTAAGCAAAGTCCACCAGCCATCAGAGCTTCACCACCTTTAGGCAAGTCCTACCATCAGCAACCTATTAATACCTACCTGACCACCTCCTTACCAGCCAGCAAGGACTCTTCACCTTCCAACAAGAGCAACTCCTCTTCAAACCACCCATACCACAACCAATCTTCCTTGTCTTCCCCTGCAGGAAGCCTTGACATTCCTGAGATTCCCTCCCAGCTTTCTGTTGGACACTTTAAAGTTCCTTCTGTAGGACAGAAGAAAACCGAATCTTCCAATCCTGCTATTGCAAATTATACCATCATGGACCAGGAGGTACAACAACATGGATATTATGCCTGTGCTGAGTTGCCCTTATCACACTTCCACTTAAATGGAATTTTTTCTCCAAAAGAGCACAAAGACTATTCTGACCCTGTACAAGATAAGGAACAAATGCCTAGTTTTTATAAAGAGCTTCCACCATTACCACCTTCTTCCAGGTACATAGATTCACCACACCCATCCCCCTCCCTACTGTTCCCACATGAATCAAGCATCACTCCTCCAGATGTTCAGCTGGAAGATTATCATGCAGGCAGTCGCAGCCCATCTCCCCCACTACCTCTCTATGACATACATGAGATGTGGATGTCTAAAATGCCAGTCTTTAAAAGCATCAGATGCCAGCTTTCTTTGCAGGATATGGAGGACTTTGTCGATCAGGAAAGTTGTGGAAGTGAAGGGAGTGACAGTGGTGAAGGGGCTGACTGTGACACTGAGCACAATATTGATGAGGACCCCTCCAGTGACTCAAATAATGACAAATATGTACATTGCATTGAAGAGAAGTGTGAGAACACTAGGAGATGTCCACCTAGTAGGAAGTTCCTAAGCATCACTGAGCAGTATGATAAATTGAAAAGTTCAGCCCCCCTTGAAATGATGGACACTGTAGCCATATGTGGAGTAGAATCTGCTGGATCTTCGCTAGCAACTATTGAATACAGTAAGTCTCCATATGCCACAAAGTCTTTCCTCACTGACCAAGCTCCTGTCTTGTTTGCATTGGCAAGGAACCCACCAAGGCACAAAATGAGTTCTCGTATGCCGGAAGTAATGTCGTCTTCAGATGATGAACTAATTGAAAGAGATTATAAAAAGAGGAGGCGTCCATCACGATCTAAAAGACCATCTAATATTGGGCTGGTGCCTCCACAGCCAGATGTAGACTTGCTTCTAACAGTGAAGCCTGTGAGCTCCAATCATTTTATTATGTATGATATTGACGACCAGAAATCTCTTCATGTACAATATGAACCTAAAGTCAATACAGATTTTAGAAAGACTTTTAATAGTAAATCTTCCACTGTTGTTCCCTTGGATTCAACGGAGCACGACTGGTTTGTTAAATCGGCTACTGGGTCTTGGCTTCAAGTGTATGGATTGTTCATTGAGGACCCAAGTTTAGCATTACGGAAAGACTTCATCTCTGGCTTTACAGCTCTTCATTGGTTTGCCAAACATGGTGCTGCTGACATGTTCCCCAAGTTGGTATCTGGTGCCAAAAAGGCTGGGATTCAACTGGACCTTAATGTCAAATCCAATGGGGGATATACGCCTTTACACATAGCTGCTATCCATGGGCATCAAAAAGTAGCGTCCTTGTTAGTAGAAAAGCTCAATGTTAATGTGAACTTAAGGGACAATAGTGGTAAGAGGGCATGGCAGTACCTGAGCTGCAACACTTCTGGAGAAGTTTGGCACCTTTTAGGAGCACCTAAGGGGAAAACAATATTTGCATCTCGTGCCTTAAATATTGCTAACACCGTAAACACACAAAACAAATCCTCTCAGATAAATCGTAAGACTTCCTTAGCAGCTTTCCTGAAGCCACAGCATCAGAAATGGAAAGCAAACAATCACCCTGCTTTGAGGGAAAGAGAAATCTACAGTGACTAAGACAGAAATATGACTGTGAGGTTAAACTTTTCTTGAGCGTCCACTTGTTTTGTGGACCTGTTGTCTGCATACAGTAGATATATCCACTGATTAAGTTATACTGCTGACATTACAAGATGTTACATGATTAATAAGGTTGTCCTTCTTTGCTGAGAATTGGAAACCCCAACCTGTGTTACTCCAGTGATTGTGAACCTACAACTTTAAGCTGGAGAGCCACACTTTGGAGACCACTGCCATAGACATTACATGCAGCTGTAAGATCTACCAAAGACATTAGATGTTTAGCAAGTCTTGCTAAATTATCTGGATCTGCAGAGACACTTGGGATGTCAATGACTACCTATAGGTCGCTATGAATTCGGACAGTGGATGTTTCATCTGTGTGTAGAGGATAGGTTCATTCATTAACAGGTTTTAATTAAAGGGCTATTCTGACCATAGCTATTAATGGTATATCCCACCTCTGGGTTCTACTGGACCTCATTTAGGAATCCTGTGGCAACTGATGGTAAAGGGGATATCATGTTGAGCTTCTGCTTTCTTTATTGCAGGAACTAGTGCACCACTGTTTCCATGAATCCCATAGACTACAATGGAGAGAGCACTGCACATGGTATCTCCTTGTACCTGACCTACCCATCACTCATTTATGACAGTAATTGTATGGTTGGGATACCCCTTTAATCAGAGTCTCTTATTAAGTAATGAGGGGAACACTGAGCTCCTGTAATGCTCAGATTATTATTTATTATTTTTTTAATTCACATCCTGAAGGTACAGTCCTGTGTAGCGGTGGCAGCTTGCTGGACAACCCATGACCATGTGATTTTTGTAGATAAAACTGGTGTCCGTCTATTTAAAAACTTTGCAGACTCCATGCAGGCATGGTTTTTGGTCACATGAAGTCACGCTGCATGTTTCCTTACCCTGAGAGCTGGTCTCGGCATTGTAACAGATGGGGGAGCACCTTTTGTTCCCATTGTCCTACATGGCTAAGGCACATGCATAGAGACCAATGTCCAGTGCTGGTCATTACGGCAGTGTTCTTCTTTAAGGCCTCTTGCACACGAACGTTGTGTGCCCGTGGCCGTATTGCGGCCCACATACGGGGGTCCTCAATGCACTGTGCATCACGGATCTGGACCCATTCACTTGAATGGGTCCGCAATCACGGAGAAGCGGAATGGGAGCACGGATCGGAAGCACTACGGAGTGCTTTCATGGGTTTACCGTCCGTGCCTCCACACAGCAAAAAAAATAGAACTTGTTCTATTTTTTTTGCGGTGCGGATGGACCACGGAACCATTCAAGTTGAATGAGTCTCGATCCGTCCCGGCTGCCGCACGGATGTTGCCTGTGTATTGGGGACCGCAGAACGGAAGAGGTTTAAGAATCTGAATTTTGAATAATTTTATATGATAAAGTTTGAGCACAAATGCGTTGTATGTTGACCTCATATTGTCCAAAACGGAAGTCCCTTTAAGAGTAATGATGCACTTTGATTTATATGGCGCTATTAATGCTGGTTGCTCGGAGCTGTATCTTGGTAATTGTTTCTGCCCCTTTAACAAATATTTTATAATGTCTCTTAGTCCACTTTAGATCAAGCAGAGAATTTAATGCTGTAATATCATGTACGTCAGATGTGTCCCATTTTCCTGCTTGGTGGACGGAGTGTTCCCAACATCTCCACGGCACATTGTCTAGTAAGCTTGAGCCATTTAGGACGTCTATATCATGCTGTGATTCGCAGACCAAAGTCAACGTTTTTTTACTTTATAAATGCAGAGTTAGAATATTTTTGATAGCAATAATATTTTAGAGGTTATTTTAGTATGTGTTAAGGACACTGATCTAAACGAAGTTGTCTCCGGAGACGTTACCGCCATATACTGTGCTTCTTAATGTGATGAGCTAGCTGCACTTACATGGGGGGATAATAAAACTTAAAAAAAATTAAATAAATAAGTTCCCCTGGAAAACCATTTTAGATTGGGCAGTTTTCAATGTGTTTTTTATGCCAAGGAGTGGATAGATAAGTAAGAAGTGTGAGTATTTCCATCTTCATACCCGTCTTTAGAGGCCAGCGCATCCAGCATAGCAATAACTATCCGCGCGTGAACATAGGTGACTGTTTCACTTATATTCAAATCTGGATGTCTTTTTCCTTTGTGTTGTCTATATATTTGTCATTTTTTGTCATTTTTTTTTTTTTTTTTTTTTTCTTTTTTAGTGTTTATTGTATATAAATAAATAAGGTTCTTTTTAAAGATTACTATTAGTTTTTATGCTTATTGCGCAGCTCCCTGAAGCTGGAATCATACTCCCCTTTTTTTTTTCCAATCGGACATATATTGCTGTGCGAAAACGGAGTTACAATGCAGGTTATCAAATCTTCGGCAGGTCAATTGTTTGTGCGAATTGTCAGTGCAGATTTCAAATCCTGACTCTGCGTCCTCTAACCCCAGAGACTGCATGTTGTGACTGTAGTGGCCCATTATAGTACAGGCAGCACTTTCTTTGGGACTCAAAATGATCTGCCAGTCTTCATCAGCCCGATCATAGTTGTATATTTCTTTTTTTCTATAGATGATATGCATGTGTTTTTTTATTTTTATTATTTTGGTTAATGGGAGGTGGGGTGGAAGAACTGCATAATAAAAAGTGTGGCTCTAGGCTAATCCATGGCTAGACTGACGAGATCAGGCCATATCCTTATTTGTTGCAACATTTTTTATTTTTTCCCCCCTGAAATTCAGATTCTTTTATGTTTGGTTAGCAGCAAGACCCCTGACCCTGTAAGTTTATTCTAAGACAGTGTGCAATACGTTAACCTGTCCAAGGACGCTTGCAAACTCCATCCATGTTTGCACTAGTCTTGCTGCCAATTAAGGCTATACTGCAGGAATTCCTTTTTGCCCAGTATGAAAAAAAATCATGACGGAGCAGGCCTGCTTCCTTTTTTGGATGTTAAAATTGTAACAAACAGGTATTTCTCCTCCAAGATGTGTTCCAGAAACTCTGCTGTCATGTCAGTGGCTTCCCCTGGAGAGCGGGTTTCCATAACCTGATGCTGAGCACAGCTGAACTGTCATAAATGTGAATAAAGGGTTTGTATTTTTTTTTTCGGGATGATACAGTCGCGGTGTTTGCATTACTAGGTATTCATGTGCATCTTTACATGACGGAAGCGCAGACGGTTCGATAACAGGTTTGGCAGCCGCTGACTCATCCAAATTGCCGACCTTGTGTTGAGGTGCAGGTAAGTGTGCACTGTATAAACAGGGTTCTTTATTAACCCTTGAAAGGGATGTCTCACTTCAGTAAATAGCAGTTATCATGTAGAGAAGGTTAATACAAGACACTTACTAATGTATTGTGATTGTCCATATTGTTTCCTTTGCTGGCTGGATTCATTTTTCCATCACTTATACACTGCTCGTTTCCTTGGTTACGACCACCCTGCAATCCAGCAGTGTTGGACGTGCTTGTAGACTCTAGGAAAAATCACCAGCCTACGTGCGGTCCCGCAGTCCCAGCCACCACATAGGCTGGCACATTTTTCATCTATTGTTTTAAAACCGGTAATTCATTTCTTTTCCCAAGTGTATTAGCCAAAGTCAGTTGTTGGGATGTTCTTTCATCTAGAGATGGTGGCAAACTGATTTTCAAATTTCCCAAGGTAATAGTGGCACCCGGAGTGTCTACAAATTCTTAGCGAGATGTACAATGCTACCGTACAACCCCCTTGCACACAGATCTGCCCTGTGTAAGGGCTCATGCACACAACCGTATTTTTCTTCCGTTTCATTTTTTTTTGCAGGTCTTTATGCGGAACCATTCATTTCAACGGGGCTTAAAAAAAATGATTCCATGTGCATTCAGTGTCCGTATGTCTGCATGTCCGTTCCGGAAAAAAAAAAAAAAAAAAAAAAGTCCTATTCTTGTCCGTTTTGCGGACAAGGACAGGCATTATTACAATGGATCCGCAAAAAAACGGATGCAACAGGGACTGCAAAATACATACGGGCGTGTGCATGATCCCTATTACTGATGTAGTTTTGTAACATCTTCTAAATGGCTTGGGCTACTTACACACTCGCGTTTGGTGCGGATCTGTCATGGATCTGCACAGACGGATCCGTTCAGATAATACAAACGTCTGCATCCGTTCAGAACGGATCCGTTTGTATTATCTTTAACATAGCCAAGACGGAACCGTCTTGAACACCATTAAAAGTCAATGGAGGACGGATCAGTTTTCTATTGTGTCATAGAAAACAGATCCATCCCCATTGACTTACATTGTGTGTCTGAACGGATCCGTTTGGCTCAGTTTAGTCAGACACCAAAAAGCTGCAAGCAGTGTTTTCGTGTCCGCCTCCAAAGTGGAGTGGTGACCGGAGGCAAACTGGTGCATTCTGAGCGGATCCTTTTGCATACAGAATGCATTGGGGCAAAACGGATCCGTTTTGGGCCACTTGTGAGATCCCTGAACGGATCTCACAAACTGAAACCAAAACACTAGTGTGAAAGTAGCCTTATCCGAGTGTTTTAATATTGATGACCTATCCTATCCATCAATATCAGATCAGTGCCGGTCTGACTCCCGAAAAGAGACCGCGGCATTCTGTGAGCGCCGCAGCCACTTCCTAGGCCAGTTCCATCACATTCATCAGTCACATTGCCTAGGTGCAGCTCAGTCCCATTCAAGTGAGTTCCTTTATCCAAGACGGTTGGGGCTTACCTTAAGTACCATTTTACACATTCAGTCCTTGCCTTTTCTGAATAATTTGGCTTTGAATATGTGAAGTGGTAAAATAATACTTTTTTTAAAATAAAATTTCACCTCTGTGCCTATACCAACCGTTTGTGGCTTTGCTCAAAGGTTTACCTTCATTGTGTATGTCGAAATGAGGTACCTCTCACCCATAGCATCCCATTCCCAATATATCCATTAACCCCTTCCAACTCAACACTTTAGAGGAAGTAGGGATTTCTCACTGTCTGTCTAGGCAAATTTGACATTCATTAATGTGTAGAAGCTGGATTACAAGTATTGTGGACACACTGTCCATATAATGTTACCTTTACTTTGTGCAGGTTACATAGCTTTCCCAGAACCCGAAAGTCAAATCTGCTTAGCTATGACACTATTTAGGAGTAAGGAGAAGGATTTATTTAGGTAGACTTTATATTTAGCAGTCCCTATTACAGCGCCACATAATGTGTTACCCAGCTGTCTAGGTATGCTACAGTATGGAGTATTTGTCACGAATTGTTACTCAGCTTTTCCAGGCTCCTGCAAATACAACTAGGTGTTCTCCAATACATCAGCCTAATTCATAAACGGGCTGATCTGGCATTCTGCAGTCTGGGAAAGCTGGGTAACAATCTCTGCAGGTTGGTGATCGGAGCATATTCATTATTTAAAAAGGGCACAACCCTGCCCTATACATAATGTGAATTTATCATATGGTACCAGGGCAACATAATTTGTTGTCGCCAAAGCAGCTGCGCAGTGTTGTCACTAAGCTTTTCCCCCTCCAGCGCTATTTTACTATGCATTCTCTATGTAGGGATTTGTCACTGCAAAACTAGGCAAATTTGGAATTCAGCAGTCTGGGAAACATGGGCGACAAACTCTGCTGAGATGTAATGGAAGCTATGCTTGGTGCATACATTCTATATCAGGGGTGGACTGGGAACTTAAAGTGACCTTGGGGAAAAAATACTAAAAGTGGCCCCATTTTGTAGTTGGGTACAAATTGATGTAAGGTAGGGCCAGCGATACCATATTGTGGCACATTATACCACCCCAACAGAGCCAAATACCACAGTCCATCACAAAATACTGCCAGCAGCACAAAATATATGCCCAAAAACTTCCACTGGCCGGCCATAAGGAATATCCAGGCGGCCCACGGGAAATTTCCCTGTAAGGTTTATGGTCAATCTGCCCTTGTTCTGTATACACTATATCCAAAAATATAATATCAGGACAACCGTGAGTATAAAAGTTAGGGATATTTTACTTTTGGGTGAAAATGATGAAAAATTTAAAAAGTTCACGCTACAGTGATATATCATGAAGTAGAGCATTTAAGTAGAAGCATGCAATGGTTATTTCCTCATCTCAAACAATTTATTGAAGCAAAAGTTTCCTAATGATGCGACCTCGATGAGCTGGCACATTTGTCGCCCATGAAGATGAAATTAGGTCTGTGTTGTTCATGCAGAGGCACAATGACTGGATCAATGACGTTATTCAAGTTGTATGGGCTTGTCACTGTACTATTTCAAAGTGTAGGGCAGTTCTGTATTGACTAGACTCATCTGCCCACACTGTAACCACCAAAGGTTCGTCTGGTGACAACCGTGGCTGATGCACAGCGCTCTCCTTGACATCTCCAACATCGTTGGCGGCCATTGTTTCTGCTCACCATGAATCGACTTTCATCAGTGAACATCACTGAGGCCCACTGGTCCCTCATCCAGCATAGATGCTTCCTGGCCCGTGCAAGACTATGACCCCTGTGCCTGGTGGTGTGGTCAGTTGTTTTTTGGAGGGGGGGGGGGGGGGGGAATTAAAGTTTAGTGTTCCTTTAGCTACCCTCAAACAAAATGTACATTTGTGTTTATAATTGTTCTATATAACATTTTGGTAAACAAAAATGATGGGCACATTTGGAGTTTTTTTTCTCAGAACAAATCTTTGAAGCACATGAACTTATATTCTTGTATACTCTTCTACATTAGGGGACTGTAGAATTTTTAGAATGGACAACAATCCCAGTTTCCAGTTTTTTTACACTTGTACCAGCATTAGTTTTACTAGGTATTCCAATGCGTATTAACCGTGCCCATAATCCTTACCGTAATGTAATTATCAAATGTAATTCTGTCAAAGAGTAGATCAAATACTCCTGACAATTCGAGCTGGGTGCATGTAATAACTTATAGGCTTACTCAATAGCCAATATACAGTAGTTTTTGTCTCAGAGCCTTAGTTGCACTACGTACAAACTCAGTACTACATACCGTATATCAATTTACCTTCACAGCTAGTTAATTAGTGCTCCTACTCCCCATTTTTTTTCTCTCCCCGCTGCAGCAGAACTTGATAGGTATTCTGACCTGTGTGTATTTTTTACATGGTTAGACGGTTGTGTGTGGTCCGGCAAATGCGCTACATGTGATGGTTGCATTTCCCGGACCAACTGCAGCTTGTGAGTGTTCTATGATGCTGTGAGCTCCGGCCTGACAGCAGGTCTGCTGACCTGTACTCAAATGATGTTGAGTACAGGACAGTAGACCCGATGTCGGACTGGGACTCACGGCATCATTGAGCATTGTGACGGAAATATAAAAGAAGAACTTGCAGCAGAAATTAAGCAGCACCATACAAAGGTGCAGATTTTTATGCAAGGATTAAGTTGCAGATTCTTGGCAGAACTATTTTAGACATTCTGCTTTAGAAAAACCGCAATACATGATTATTCTGCAGCGGCACACAGGGCATTCACACTTTTCTACCTTATAGGATAATATGGGCGAAGTCTTTATGTTGCGCATTTTCTGGTGGGTTTTTCCACCACGTGTGAAAGGTTCCCTTGGGCCCCATGCCCCGTTTTGTGGTCCGCAAATTGGTCATCCGGTCAATGTTGCATATGCATTTTTGTAGACCCATTTGTCTTCAACGGGTCCGCATTTTGTGAACAATTATAGGACTTGTCCTATCCTTTTGTGAAACAGACATACGGATGGGGAAAGCACACAGATCATCCGTATGTCTGTTCCGCAAAAAGATAGAATATGTCCACAAAATCCAGACCCATTGAAAACAATTGTGGTCATTTATTAAGACTGGAGTAGACGCCGATCTTAATACCCCTGCGCTGGCACTTTATGTGGCTAAGTTATGTGGAGGCGCTGGCCTCTACCTAATTGAGGCGCTTCCACCACCGGCCTAAATCTACGCCAGTTCCCTTGCTGGCGTAGATTTAGATAATTTTCTTTGCCTAAAACAGGCATAGAAAATGACGAATCGGATAGGGCCCCCCCCCCCCCCCCCCTTTTTTTTTTTTTTTTTTTTTTTTAACTGGCGTGGATGGGGAAGAAGTCAGATTCGGCCACAAATCCCCTTTTGCAACTGAATCTGCGACAGATATTTCCAAAAATTGGTGTATATCTATTCAAAAATGACACGAGTCCACAGATAAACACATACTGCATCTGTATTTTGCGGATGCAGGATTTGCAGACCGCAAAACAGATACGGTTGCGTGCTTGAGGCTAATACTTTCGCTTTCTGCTGGATCCACTTCTGGCTTTGGCTAATAAAAACTTTCATCGAGCACAGCATTCACATTTTTCTCAAAAACCACCTTAAAAAAAGTAACTGCTGAGTTAAAAACAAAAATACGCAGTACTTTAAAAAAATATCTGAAACGCTAAATTTTGTAGAACAGCCTAGTTCTACTAGAATGTTTGCATGTGGTACAGTCATGGCTGTAAATGTTGGCACCCCTGAAATTATTGTTGGCACCCCTGAAGTATTTCTCACATAAAAGTATTGCAGTAACATGTTTTGCTATACACATGTTTATTCCCTTTGTGTGTATTGGAACAAAACCAAAAAAGGGAGGAAAAAAAGTAGATTGGACATAATGTCACACCAAACTTCAAAAATGAGCTGGACAAAATTATTGGCAGCCTTAGGCTGGTTTCACACGGGCGTTGCGGGAAAAGGTGCGGGTGCGTTGCAGGAACATGCGCGATTTTTCCGTGCGAGTACAAAACATTGTAATGCGTTTTGCGTGCGCATGAGAAAAATCGCCATGTTTGGTACCCAAACCCGAACTTCTTCACAGAAGTTCGGGCTTGGGATCGGTGTTCTGTAGATTGTATTATTTTCCCTTTATAACATGGT
This sequence comes from Bufo gargarizans, assembly GCF_014858855.1. NCBI lineage: Eukaryota > Metazoa > Chordata > Amphibia > Anura > Bufonidae > Bufo > Bufo gargarizans. The sequence continues at coordinate 285,463,316 of NC_058080.1, read as the reverse complement.
TATAAGGAAAAATAATAGCATTCTGAATACAGAATGCATAGTACAATAGCGCTGGAGGGGTTAAAAAAATAATAATAATAATAATTTAACTCCCCTTAATCCACTTGCTGGTGTAGACGGCATCTCTTCTGTCTCTTTCTTTGCTGATTGCAGTCAAAGGACCTGTGGTGACATCACTCCAGTCATCACACGGTCCGTCACATGATCTTTTACCATGGTGATGGACCATGTGATGACCGGAGTGACGTCACCACAGGTCCTATGACTGCAATCAGCAAAGAAAGAGAAAATATGCCGTCTGAGCGAGCAAGTGGATTAAGGTGAGTTAAATTTTTTTTAATTTTTTTTTTTTAACCCCTCCAGCGCTATTTTACTATGCATTCTGTATTCAGAATGCTATTATTTTCCCTTATAACCATGTTCTAAGGGAAAATAATAAAATGATCGGGTCTCCATGGCGATTGTCTCTTGGCAACCGTGCGTGAAAATCGCACTGCATCCGCACTTGCTTGCAGATGCTTGCGATTTTCATGCAGCCCCATTCACTTCTATGGGGCCTGCGTTGCGTGGAAAACGCACAATATAGAACATGCTGCGATTTTCACGCAACGCACAAGTGATGCGTGAAAATCACCGCTCATGTGAACAGCCCCATATAAATGAATAGGTCAGGATTCAGTGCAGGTGCAATGCGTTCAACTCGCGCTTTTCACCCGCGCAGAATACTCGCCCGTGTGAAAGGGGCCTTAACTTAATATTTGGTTGCACACCCTTTGGAAAAAATAACTGAAATCAGTCACTTCCTGTAACCATCAATAAGCTTCTGACACCTCTCAACCGGCATTTTGGACGACTCTTCCTTAGCAAACTGCTCCAGGTCTCTCTTATTGGAAGGGAGCCTTTTCCCAACAGCAATTTTTAAGATCTCTCCACAGGTGTTCAATGGGATTTAGATCTGGACTCATTGCTGGCCACTTCAGAACTTTCCAGCGATTTGTTGTCATCCATTTCTGGGTACTTTATGATGTATGTTTGGGGTCATTGTCCTGCTGGAAGACCCAAGATCTCGGACGCAAACCCAGCTTTCTGACACTGGGCTCTACAGTGCGACCCAAATTCCGTTGGTAATCCTTAGATTTCATGATGCCTTGAACACATTCAAGGCGCCCAGTGCCAGAGGCAGCAAAACAACCACAAAACATCAATGAACCTCCACCATATTTCACTGTAGGTACTGTGTTCTTTTAATTGTACACCTCGTTCCGTTTTCGGTAAACAGTAGAATGATCTGCTTTACAAAAAAAGCTCCATCTTGGTCTCATCTGTCCACAAGACCTTTTCCCAGAAGGATTTTGGCTTACTCAAGTTAATTTTTGCAAAATGTAGTCTTGCTTTTTTATGTCTGTGTCAGCAGTGGGGTCCTCCTGGGTCTCCTGCCATAGCGTTTCATTTCATTTAAATGTCGACTGATAGTTCGCGCTGACACTGATGCTCCCTGAGCCTGCAGGACAGCTTGAATGTCTTTGGATCTTGTTTGGGGCTGCTTATCCACCATCCGGACTATCCTGCGTTGACACCGTTCATCATCAATTTTTCTCTTCCGTCCACGCCCAGGGAGATTAGCTACAGTGCCATGGGTCGCAAACTTCTTGATAATGTTGCGCACTGTGGACAAAGGCAAATCTAGATCTCTGGAGATGGACTTGTAACCTTGAGATTGTTGATATTTCTCCACAATTTTGGTTCTCAGACAGTTCTCTTCTCCTCTTTCTGTTGTCCATGCTTAGTGTGGTGCACACAGACACACAATGCAAAGACTAAGTGAACTTCTCTCCTTTTTATCTGGTTTCATGTGTGATTTTGCAAACACCTGTTACTTGCCCCAGGTGAGTTTATAGGAGCATCACATGCTTGAAACAATCTTATTTATCCACAATTTTGAAAGGGTGCCAATAATTTTGTCCAGCCCATTTCTGCAGTTTGGTGTGACATTATGTCCAATTAGCTTTTTTTCCTCCCTTTTTTTTTTTTATTTTTTTATATTTTTTGGCAATATACACAAAGGGAATAAACGTGTATAGCAAAACATGTGTTACTGCAATACTTTTCTCTGAGAAATACTTCATTTTCTTGAAAAATTTCAGGGGTGCCAACATTTACGGCCATGACTGTATATGGATAAACTAGCACCTTTTTACATGTAAATTTTAGTCCAATATATGTCCAACTATATTCACAATGACCTTGCCTCGTTTTCTTAGGCTATGCATTTATTTCCTACATTTCCTCTCTTTTAGGTTTATGTTAAAATTCTCCGAAGTGCGTTTTAGAAGTGCATGGATATATTTCTAAATACGGCATGTACCCTCCTATGTATTTACTGAGCTCGCCTTCTCTTCACAGGGATTTTAATCACTTTGAATACAAAACTTCATCACACACATACAATTTTCACACTGAATATCAAGTGAATGCGGCTATTTATACATTAAATGGATGCATTTCGGCTTCTGTGAGAATTTAACCTGTGCTGTGCAAGAGCAGGTTTCATTACTTCAGGCTGGTTTTATAGTAAAAAGATTTCAGATTTTATTTATAAATCCCTTTGGACATAGCAAACAAAAAGAACGTATGAACAAGGCCAGTGATTGGCTGCAGCGGTAGGGGTCCAACGCCTTTTCTGCACACTGTGAAATGTATGTGTTCACCTTCCCGTTGATGTCAAGAGCGGGATCTTGACATAGGAGCCACCTAATATGGTGGATCTGGTGATCTCTGTAATGGGGACAACCCTTTGCTCGGTTTTCCTTCCTTTTGAAGGATATCTGGCTTTCACTGTGTTGAAGACCCATAACTGGGGCTCCACAGATATTTTCCGTATTACTGTTTCCCAGGGAGCTTTGCACTTTGGATTGCTGTGTTGAGACTCTTAAATGTGGCTCCACGGTGTTTTCTGTAGCTGGTCTCCCTAAGATCATCTATTGTTTTGTTTGAGTTTATGTCAATCGGAATCAGTGCCATGGTTCATATTGTTCAGATTTTTCTGCTCTGATTTGAAATCTAATCTGCATTTTGGAATAAAAAAATATCAAGTCTTTCTGTGGTTTCCACATTGAATGGGGCTAATTCTCCTGCACACCTACAGTAGTTCAAACTGCAAATCTCCTGCTGAAAGCCAAAGATCAGCCTGAACATAAACATTTTTTTTCTCCAATGTTGTACCCTCTAATGCAATAATTGACGACCCTAAAAACATTTTTGGGGATATTTTAAGGGGGTTGAAACATCAGAATACTTTGTTTGAATATTGTACGGAGCAAGCGCTCCGTACAGTATTAGAATGTATTGGCTCCTATGAACAAAAGTTATTACTTTGCGATGTCTCGCGAGACTTTGCATAATAACTTCATAAATCAATTGCTACATTTTGCGAACTTGGGTTCGGTTTGAAGGTACTGCTTGGAACCAAGTTCTGTTTTTTTTACAGTAGAAATTGATTTATGAAGTTATTACGGGAAGTCTCACAAGACTTCGCAAATTAATAACTTTTGCTCATAGAAGCCAATACATTCTAATACTGTATGGAGCGCTCGCTCCGTACAGTATTCAAGCAAAGTATTATGCGAATCGACTTCGGATGTTTCATCCAAAGTTGATTCGCTCGTCCCTAATTATGACCTCAGTCAGATGGCTGTAACATGGCCACAGTTTAGCAGTTGTATTATTGCAGCAAGCCCAAGGGGAGTGAGTGGAGAATGGGAGTGGTAGTAGCTCTGGCAATGATAGTTGCATTCACGGAACACAGTGGTGATCCTCACACCAATGCTCCCTAAGGCCGTGTAGGGATAGGAGGGTGCAGGTACAATGACTAGTGAAAGGTAATGGAGTCAGCGACCAGGCCGGTGGTAATAATCAATTCTCTCTTTACTAAAGTAGAAGTAGTACGTCAAAAAGTATCAAGCCACAACAAGCAGATCTCAGTGCAATTTTCTTTACCCAATAGCAATGTATAGATGAATAGTGGCAATGATGGGGGTTGTGGTACTTCTCTCTGACTTTCTAAGGTCTCTCTGCAGAACCTTAGGCATGCAATTGAGGCTCCTGGTATAAGTTCTGTAATTCCCGGCACAGGGGTACAGATTTAATACACTGCCAAACTGTTTTGTGTGGAAGAATGTGTTAGCAATGTTCCCTCTCACGTCTGCAAAGTGTCTAATTCTCTCTCTCTCTCTGTGATATATAGCTTGCTTCAGTAGTTGTATTTTTGGCCATCAGATATTATAGTTCTCTGAATCTCGAGCCTACCTCTGAGGAGCTTACACAAATAGGTCTTCTCTATAGCACAGGTCCATCTCCTAGCAACCTAAAGGGGCTGAGTCAAGGAGTTTAACCCTGACCTTTCCATACAGTGATATTAGGTACACAAAAACCCTAAATCAAAACATTTCACTTTAGCAATAATAATAACTATTAGGAGCTACTGCTTCATGAGTGCAAATCCCATTCCAACCATGGGTCTATTGACTTGAACTTGCACAATCATAGATCCCTATGATGCTGTTTATTTGGGTTATAGTCCTATAGTGGGGCTGGGAATTTATGGCTTTAATATATTTGCACAAATGTGGCTTTCTCAAGGAGGTCTTGCAGAAGTGGAAAGGAGTAGGCAGGGAAGTGTTTTTGATTAATATATAGTTTGATCAATCATAAGATAAAAACCACCTGCCTAATACTGTGTAGGTCCCCTCTCACCACTGGCTCTGATCTATCGAAGCATGGGCTTCAAAAGATCTCTGTGGTATCTGGCAACAAGAATTTAGCAGCAGATCCTTTAAATCCTGTAAAGTGTGAAGTGAAGCCTCCAGCTCGGTCTTGGTTTTCATGCACATTCTACAGATGAATAATTGAGATCTGGGGAACTGAACTCTTTGGACCAGATTTATCATTACACTTACATCTTACTCCACTTTTACATATGTCCAAAGTCACTTTTGGCTAAGTCAGATTTATTAACGGTCCTTTAATAGTGTGATAAATGTGGTTTGACGGTAGCAGTTTATCCTCAGTAAGCGACTTTACAAAAGTCGCATGGTCCTCATTGGAGTGAAATTGCGCAATAATTTGCAACTTTTTAAATTGTCGTAATAGTAATTCTGTCTAGAGATTCATTTACATAAGAAAACACGGCCACATTCAGAAAACTGGCGAGCATAGCCCAGAGCCAATAAAAGTCGCAATTTTTTGCCCAGTTTTACTGATTGTGCAAAAATTTGCGACTTTTTCACTCCATTATTTTGACTTGAGCTAATTATAAATCTGGCCCTTTGTCATGTTCCTCAAACCATTCCTGAACAATGTTTGCAGTGTGACAAAGCGCATTATCCTGCTGAAAGGCCAGGACAACAACGTTTGGGTAGGTGGAAAGTGTCAAAGTACCATCATGCACGTGTGTTCATAAGCATTTTCATCGGTTTGTGACTGTGCAGCTCCATCCTTAGTCACATCCTGTAATGCACTGTGTGATCTGTCACCTTTCTGTCATAGCCAGCATTAACATGACCCTGTTGCTGGTACACCGACTGTTCTTACTCGGACTGCTTTTGGCAACCACCTCATACTAGGAGCAGCCCATAAGACCTGTGTTGCAACTGCAGCCCATGGCTGCCGCTACTTTATTGACCACTCCTGGCAGTGTAGACCTGCTAAGAGTGTTTTCACTCGATACGCGTCAGAAGTATTGTTCTGTGTTTACTAGGGTTGCATCGGGTATCGAAGTCTCGATACGTTTTTGATACTTTCATACCTAGTTCAATATGATACCAGGATTGGTGTTTTTTCGATCCTAAGCTGCGCTGTTGTGAAAATCAGGGGTTTGAGCAGCTCTCACCTGCCAAGGATTCCACTAGTATAGCGCGGACCGGCTCCTTCACCCGAAATAGGAGAAATATAGATATGAAGAAAAAAAAAGGATTGGTTGGTCCAGCTTGTATTTGTGGTAATCCAAAGCTTTATTCAATATTCAATAAAATCCAGGTACAGGAATGCAGGTCTACATGTTTCAGGCACAATAAAATCCTAGCCCTTACTCATGACATTTTCCAGTACACTGCAGAAAGTTTTTATAGAGAGGAGGGAGGGACCGACTTTCTCACCTGAGGTAATCAGGCTGAAGTTCAACCACTCCCATCCCATCCACAAATCAACACTCCATTAAAAGCATACCATAAATTTATGTGATTTATAAAAACATAAAAAGACATAGCAATGACATATTCAGAAAAAAATATAGTAATGATAACGGAACTAGGTGAGGAAAATGAGAAAGGAGGAATACTATATGATCAATAGTTAGAAGATCAATATTGTAGGATGAGGTCAAGTTTTTTATTCAGACCATGGGGTTGGCGACTTTCTAACTGGAAAATCCGGTAAGATTCTCTATTCAGAAGTTTGCGTTTTCTGTCACCACCTCTTAAAGGTTTTTTGACTTTTTCGATACCTTGTGCTGACATATATGAGACATCCCCACCGTGCACTGTGGCAAAGTGGAGACTTGCCGCAGATACATTGCGGTTTGCATGGTGCGGTATGTCTGATATATGTTTTCTAATGCGCGTTTTTATGGCATTTGTTGTACATCCTATATATTGCAGCTTGCATTTGGTGCATGTTATGCAGTAAATGGCAAAGGTGGTGTTACAATTGAGAAAGGAGTGAATCTTAAAAGTCTGGCCATTAACAGTAGATTCAAAATTCTGGCTGATTTTCATGTATTTGCAACAAATACAAATGGAATGACCACATTTGTAGTTCCCCTTTGTGGATAACCAAGTGCTCTGAGTAGAGCAAGATTTGTCATTTCTAAAGAGGGAGGGACTTACTGAGCTGGCTATGGTAGGTGCTTTTTTGGCTGCACATTTTACGCCTTTTTGTGCCATTGCTGCCCATGCCTTGTTGCAGGCCAGAACCGGAAAGTGTTTTTTTACAATATTACAAATTTGGGTGTACTCTTTGCTATATTGTGTTACAAAGATATTTTTTCTTTCATGATTCAATGTCTCTCTGATATTGTGGCTGTGTTTTTTCACATTAGTAGTTAATAATGAATTTCTGTCAATGTTTGATACCTCTCTATTGCATTTGTCCAACATTTTTTGTGAATAAGCCCTATGTGTCAATCTTTTAGTAATGTTTTCTGCCTCTGTTTTGTAGGCTGACTCGTCACTGCAATTCCTTCTGGCTCTGATTAATTCTCCCTTAGGTATATTCCTGATGGTATGTGTGGGATGGCATGATTGTGCATGCAGTAGTGTATTACCAGCTGTTTGCTTTCTGTGTGTGCTGGTGTATATGGAGGCTGTGGCGGAGTCCCCCCTGAGTCTGAGATCTAGAAATTCGATGTTATTCATACTGTGTTGAACGGTAAATTGGATACCATTTACACAGGAATTCAGATAATCCGTGAACAGCGGTACGGCCGCCACATCGCCCGACCAGATAAAGATCAGGTCGTCGATGTAACGGCCATACCACCTCACGTGATCCGAAAAGGGGTTGGTGTCGATGAGGAGAAAGCTCCTCTCCCACCATGCCATGAAAATATTAGCGATGGAGGGAGAGAACTTGGCCCCCATCGACACCCCTGATGTCTGCAGGAAGAACTTTCCATCAAACATGAAATAATTTTGTCTCAGTAGGAAGTCCACCACAGCCACCACATACTCTGATAGCACCACAGAGAAATTTCCAAAGTTTTCCAAAAACCAAACCAGCGAGGTATGGACCATATTATGAGGGATGCTAGGGTAAAGTGCAATTACATCCGCAGTGACCCAAGAATATTTCTGGGACCATTCAAGCTCCTGTATCGCTTGTAAAACTGATTTGGTATCCCTTAAAAAACCAGGAATGTTGGGGATCAAAGGTTGCAGTAACGAGTCAACCCACTGGCAGAGACGTTCAGAGTAGGACCCTATGCCTGAGACAATTGGTCTCAGGGGAGGTGGAAAAATTAATTTGTGGACTTTTGGTAGGGCATGTAGAATAGGGGTAACAGGAAAGGCAACAAAAATATAATCCTGATCTTTTTGGCTAAGAATGCCCAAGTTGAAACCATGCATCAATAGAGTTTTCAATTCTGGTTGAAAGGAGGGGAGCGGGTCACCTGATAAACTCATATAGGTCTTATCTTTTTGTAACATCTGATTAATTTGGCATCTATAGAGTTCACTATCAAGAATGACCACAGCTCCCCCCTTATCAGCTTGTTTCACAACAATATCATCTCTGTTTTGGAGACTGCGCAGTGCTAATGATTCTTTCTTAGACAAATTGTCAGTATGAAGATCATTATGTTGTGAAGCTACAAGAATGCTCAATGAGACAAGATCCCTTTCAACCAGTTCCTGAAACCTATCCAGTGCATGAGACCTGGATTGCACTGGATAGAAATCACGGTTGGAAGGGTTAAAGTCTGGTGAGCAGTGCATAGTGTCAAGTGAGAGACAAGTGTTTTTCAATTCTATTAAATCATAAATGTGTAACATTTCATTGAAGGACATACTAGTAACATTAAATGTCTGGTCTGATATAGATGGAGCAATAGCTTCATCAAGGTCCGGTTTAACATTGGAAGTGAACACACTGGTCGCAGCGTCACTTGGACTACACAGTTGTGAATCAACTGATTGAAAATGCTGCTGCAGGGTTAGGCTGCGGGCCAGTCTGTTCACGTCCAATATGGTTCTATATAAATCAAAATGACAGGATGGCGCAAAGGTGAGACCTTTACCTAGAACCTTAAGTTCATATTCCGATATAATGCACGCCGACAGATTGATTATCTGTAGTTCGTTTTCCCCCGTCTGGATCTTGCAGGATAGCGACGGCTTTCTATGTCTCCATCCCCCTCTGCGTTTTTTGACGTTTGTCTGTGTGAATCAGAACCTTGTGTGGAGCGAGTGCTCGGTGTCTCCATCTGAAGTTGATTGGTATCGCTTTCCGATTCAGCAGAGTCGGCCTCAGTTGAACTGAATGAAACTTTGCAGCGTTGGGCTTTTTTGGATCGTAAGCCTCTCAGAATGGATCTCGGTGTATGTGACCGCATTTCTGGCCAGGTGTATACTTCTTTACGGTTATAGTCCAATAAATCTCTATTGAATTTGGATTGCTTCATTTGCATGAGGGCTTCCTCAGTTGCTGCAAGGTCCTCCTTTAATTTGTCATCAAATTTCAAGAATGCTGTATTATTGGTGTGTTCCAGCAGTGAATCTTGTGTGGTTTTAATCTCCCTTCTTAAGTCCTCTAGGGTCTGTTTTTCATTTTGAACAATTAAGTCCATAAGTTTTAGGGAGCAGTTTGATAGAATAGATTCCCATTCCGTAAGAAATAAATCTGAATAGATGGTAGATGGTTTCTTTTTTAAGCGTAGGCCCCTGGGGATCATTTCTTTTTCAATATACTTTTTAAGTGACGTGTAGTCCCACCAGGTGCGAAGCTCTTTTAGAAGCAGTTTTTCTAGTGTAGACATCAGTGTAATGGAACGCAGACTGTCCTGGATATCCTGCTGTGGCTGTTCAAAAATGGCATTGCTTTTCAGGAATCTTTCCTGTTCATCCTCCATCGGACGCAATGAAGCGTGTGCCATGATGTTAGCCAGTATCGCAGAAAAAACAATGAAGATAGAAAGCTGTGGAAGGGAGTGCACGCTCTCGGGTTCAATTCAAATTGTGAAAATCAGGGGTTTGAGCAGCTCTCACCTGCCAAGGATTCCACTAGTATAGCGCGGACCGGCTCCTTCACCCGAAATAGGAGAAATATAGATATGAAGAAAAAAAAGGATTGGTTGGTCCAGCTTGTATTCGTGGTAATCCAAAGCTTTATTCAATATTCAATAAAATCCAGGTGGATGTTGGGCAGCTTAATATCGGTCACTGTCAGAGAACATGGCATGCAAAAACGCAGCACAGTGGAGATGGAGGCAGAGTCCCTCACTAGGGAGAAGGAGATGGAGCCTGTCCCTCACTAGGGTTTCAGGTGATCCCTTGGTGCTCTCCATTGTCATCTCTGACCCCTGTGGGTCAGCTGTCAATCATAAAGATACTACTCCAGGAGGTAACAACCTGGCGGTTCCTCTACAGCGGACTCCAGACCCTGTACAGGGGTTAAAGAATGCAAACCAGGAGTCTCCCAGGATAATGCCATTAATAATCTTTAAAAAACTTAGTTGTGGAACTCTTTGGCGCTGCCTAGACCTTGATTGAAGGAACTTCACAATTGAAGTGTCTAGTATTAAGAGATCTTTTATTATACAGTATAGTCAACGCGTTTCTGGGGCAGGATTACCCCCCTTCGTCAGGACTATTCCCCTGACGATAAGACCCTTAGGAGTAGCTCAAATCTGTTGGCTGACACAGTGGTTCCACACCCACTGCCATAACCTGCATTTTGGAGGTGCTCTGACCTAGTAGTCTAACTTGCATATTGGCCCAAGTCACTTAGATCCTTACACTTGCCGGCTTTTCCTGCTTCAAACACTGACTGTTCACTTCTTGCCTAATATATTCTTCTCTTTGACAAGTACTGTATCATTGTCACAAGATAATGTTATTTACCTTTCAGTGATCTAATGTTATGACTAATCATTGTGTCACTTTATGGACCAAAGTATTGGGACACCTACACAATACACTTACAGGAGCTTTTATGACATCCCATTCTAATTTTTATGAAGTTAGTCCTACCTTTGCAGCTAAGTTAGCTTCCAATCTGGAAGGTTTCCTTACAAGATTATGGATTGTGCTCTGGATGAATGAGCAAAAATTCCCAGAAGAGCACTTGTGAGGTCAAACATTGATGCTAGATGAAAGATATTCAGTTTGGTTTAGGTCACGGTTCTCTGGGGGCCAGTCAAGTTCTTCCACACCAACTCACCCAACCACTTGGGCACAGTCATGCTGAAACAGAAAATAGCCTTCCCCAAACAGTTCCCACAATGTTGGAAGAATACAATTGTCCAAAATATCTTGGTATGCTGAAGCATTAAGATTTTCCTTGACTGGAACTAAGGAGCCTAGGCCAACTCCTGAAGTACATTGGCATTAGCATTGTGCTTGGTGATGTAAGGCCAGCATGTAGCTGTTTGGTCATTAAGCTCCTGGCAGTTTTTTGCTGATGTTAATGCCAGAGGAGGTTTGTAAATTTGCAGTTATTGATTCAGCAGAGAATTAGCGACTTTTCTGCACTAACGACCCTGCTGCATAACGTTACGCGGCCTGCCACTTCGTGGCTGAGTTGCTGTGGTTAGCAAAGGCTAACCTGTCTGGTCTGACTCGCAGAAGAACTACTGTTGCACAAATTGCTGAAAAGGTTAATGCTGACTGTTTGTGGGATGTGCTGTAAAACAAGTCAGACACCTACAGGCCCCACCTCACAACTTACAGGACTTAAAGTATCTACTGCTATCGTCTTTGTGATAGATGCCACAAGACACTAAAGTCTTCTGATATAGATATTGTTAACATGGGAATAGCCCTATAATGAGAACCTGCCACCAAAAGTAAAACTCAACCTGTAGGCAGCTGGTTCTAGAGCAGGAGGAGTTGAGGAAATTGATATATGATTTTGTTGGATTCGGTACAACAGGAGGCAATACTACACAGTCATACAGGGAAGGCTGTCAATCACTGAAAGAACCACCTCCATGACTTAAAAGCCTAGAATGAGCAGGAATTTAGATGAATGAAATATAAGTTTTACTATTTTCCCATAAAACTATCAATCTTCTCAGCTACTTCTGCTCTGTAGCATGCTGCCTCAGACACCATGTTTGGCATGACAGGTTCCTTTTAAGCTGCATTTATGTGCAGCAATAATTGCTGCTGTATAGGGGTAAACTATTATTACAACACAGGATTATGTGCTGCCAACAAATTATATTTGGTGCCACCTAAACAATGGAATCGGCCAACGATCAAGCATTTGGTCATCTTTTAGATGATCACCGCCACATTTAGATATTCAAAATATCTGGAACAAGCATTCATTTTTCATAATTGGCCTGATCATTGCCCATCCAAAAAGGGCCTGTAGTCATCATACACTTTTGCACATAGAGCATTCTGTTGTCCCTTTATACTCTATTTCAGTGATCCTTCCGAAAACACATTGTACATTATTAGGGATTTTAACCAACATTCCAGTTTCTTGCTGTCAGAGACAATTCGGTATCTTACAGGCTCCTTTAAGAAATAACTGTCCATGGCTTCCTTTTGATTACCTTTTTCATTGTGATCTCTTTTATTACAGAGAAAAGGATATTCCACAAAGCAGTGTTTGTATTTAACTGGTTATTATTAGAAATCTTCTCTTTTGGTTTTGTGAAATGACCAATTCATTCTTGTTCTCTTAAAAATACATGGCTACAATGTGATAGGGAGTAATAATTGGTTACATCAATCTCAAGCTATTCTATAGTAAAGGGCTGTAATTTCTAGTCAAACCTTCTTTGTACTTGGACATTATGTCTCGGCTAACAATGGTAACTGGTCAAAGAACGCGTATGTCTTGTTTTGCTACGCAGCCTTCTGTGACGTACATAGAAGGTAACCATGGGATTATAGTGCTTATAGCATAAAATCCTTTATTATAGTTTCTTGGCTCTCTAATTTAATTCTACCCCACAAGGTTGCCTTTTAAATACAGGATGATTCAAAAAGAATGGTGCATAAGTATAAACTCAGTGTTCATAACTGAGAGAACATAACACAAATTTATTAACATGAAAAGACACTATCCATTCAGGTTTTATCTATTAAACTTCAATGTTTGTTGTGAGTTCCACTGGTGGCACAGCAGATGGCTAGGTGATAGTCCAGATGTGTGCCAGCATATCCTCGGATATGGACTCCACTTTTTCAGTGATGCATTGTCTCAGGTCAATCAAATCCTGTGGCTGGGGGACTTATACACTGAGTTTTTTATGTAGCCCCACAGAAAGAATTTACAGGGTGTTAGAACTGGTGATCATGGAGGCCAAGACTTTAATTTAGGTATTGGCAAACATCCAACTTCAAATGAGGAGGAGCATCATCCTACTGATAGACTATGTTTGGCAGATCTTCCTCTATCTGTGGCATAAGCCATTACCTTAAGATTTCCAGGTAGGAGAGGCTGGTGACAGTATCCTTCGGCAAAAAAAAAGGGACCGTATACTTTGTACCATGCTCTTTGCACAGAACACCTTTACTTTGAGTCTCTCATGTACTTGATAAGGGTACGTGGGTTTTGGTGATTTACCTTCACACTGAGATGAAAGGTAGCCTCATTGCTGAGCTGCCGAACACAATCAGGGTCTATGTAGGCTGCTTTCACAAGCGCTTTCAGAGCATCCAATATCTCTGTCCATCCACTCGCCAGTGACACCTCCAAACGTTGTCTAGTCTTTCAAAAAAACTTGAAAAAGGGGTCCCAGAACCCAAAAATGCGATGTCCAGTAGAAGTATACTTACCAGACTGGTGTATTTTGCACCTTCAAGCCTATTATTTAGGGTAGAACCACATTGGTTCATCAATCCCTATCTAGTGTCTTCTCATTCAGAATACATGCATGCTTGTGCAAACTAAAAGCAGCTTAAATGAAGTGCATCATCTGGTAAAGTGAATAGACATAATTAAAAGGGGTTTTCTGGGACTTAAATATTGATGACTAATCCTGAGGATAGTTCATCAATATCTAATTGGTGAGGATCTGACTACTGGCATCCACACCAATCAACAGTTGGAAGGGGCTGTGATGCTAAGGCAAACGACAGGTAACTGTGCTTGTGTGGCCTGCTCTTCAATCACTGCTATATTTGTAAAATACCAGGGAAGGGAGAGTACACAGTGCATGCACCAGAGGCGTTGCTAGGGTCTGAAAACATCCTGGGCACAAGCCCACTGTGCTGAAATTAACATACTTAAATAACAGATTTTATTCTTCCATACAGAATATTAACTGTTTGAAATGTTGAGAACAATGAGTTTACAACAAACCTCCAGAAACATAAATAAGCTACATAAAACAGAAGGCATTTTCAAGTTTTAATAATAGCCAAAGCAGCTTATAGGAGAAATATATACTTTGCTATTACCTCTATTGAAATACACCAGATAAGGTGAGCGGTGTACATGATGAAATAAAAACTTTGTAATATATGTTATTACAGCCTCTTTTTCTGTATTCCCCCAAATTCCTTTATTGGTCATTTATGGTACTTTCAGATTCATCTTAACAAGGATGGATTAGCAGGTCACAGATAGATTAGGTTACATACTATACTATACTGCTGAATAACGTTCTCCACAGTTCTGTTGTTTATGAGGGTTTGGTACAGCTAGCTTTCAGCAGTCAATTGAGAGAATAATCGGTGCAATAGGCAGTGGAGAGAAGGAGTGGCAACTTATTAGCAGAAGAGGAATTTTCTTTGCAATATATTATTTAAGATATATTGCAAAGTTTCTCATATTCATTTGTACTGTTTGGTTATACAAAGTTTGTTAAAACAATTAAACTAATGAAAACATTTATATTTCTTATACACCAGTAAGTGACGTCTTTTGTGCTCATCAGGAAAATGGTCAATAACTGCTTCTGAAACCAAAAGCAGAATTATTTTCTCAAGTGCAAGGATGGCAAGATGATTCAGTCTTGTTTGGCCCATTGTCTGTCTTAGCCAGGTATGGAGTCGCCGTAATACTGAAAATGATCTTTCACAGCTGCAGCTGCTTACTGGAATGGTTAGGACAACTTGAATGACTTTTTTTTAAAGATGGGAACATTAGTGGATCCAGGTCTTCATAAAGAGTGTTCGTGTGTACTTTTCTGCACCTTTGTGCTTTCTTGCCAGGTAACTCTTGGCCACATGTACCGGTACTTCTTCATTTTTCAATTCAATTTTATAATGTTCAGCTAATGCTCGTAGGTCAGATGAAAGAAAATTATTTGACTGTGGATTACATGCTTGAATCCCATTCAAAAATTCTGGTTTTATGCTGGAAAATCTGTTGTCCAGTTCAGATAACATCCTCTCTAAACATGGGTAAAGCATCTTTTTTGTTAGTGTATCTGGCATATTAAGCTCTTCCCTCATGACACAGGGTGTCTGAACCACAAAGTCATCCATTTTTTTTCAGTTTTCTCCTTGGTGCCCCAGCCTCTGGAATTGGAATATTGTTGGCGTTTAAGTAAAGCAACCGATTTATCATATATTTCCTTTCCCTTTTCAGCAGTATTATACACAGCCTCTTTACAATCGACTGCTGTTGCAAATTCCAGATCTTCTTTTTGCTACAATCGGTGGAAACCTTAAATTATTGAAATTAGAGATTGAAACATAAAAAGGCTGAAAACTGTAGACAGATTCTTTAAGGTAATTATTAAACCAGTTGCAACTGTTGATCTAATTTCTGAAAGACACTGAATTATTGGAGAGAAATTGGAAATTACTGTATTGACTTGAATGGATTTGACAAGACCAGCGTGTGTCTGAAAGCTGTACAAGTTGTCTTTCTCTTAAACCTAAAGAGCTTTGAAAATCCATTAATTTATTGTGGTTCACCAGAGATGTAGTAAAAAAATGTATACAATGTCTCTAAGGTTTCAAAGAAATCACTTGCCTAATGTACTGCCTTGCAAGTGTAACATAGAACAAGATTTAGCTCATGAGCATAACAATATACATATATGACTTCTGGGTGAATGTCTTGGAATAATGCTTGTACACCACCACTCGCCCCACTCATAACAGCAGCTCCATCGTAAGTTTGAGCAACATAGAGAATTCTGTCTAGTCCATGCTCTCTAAGGCTGTTCTCCATGGAATCTGTGATAGTCTTTGCATCAAATTCCCTTAGCTCTTTGAATGCCAGAAAATATTCACAAACTGTTCAACTTTCAGGGTTGACACACTGTATACAAAGAGCTAATAGTTTTATACGACCATCCCTGGCCTCATCTGCCATAGTAGAATACGTCCCAGATTTTTTTACACCTGTAATTATTCTGGCAATTACTTCTTTGACACAACAATTACATGATTTTCCTAGTTTATGACGTAAAGTCATGATTTTATGAACGACACGGAGGCGAGTATTGCATTTCTCAATCTTTACTGAATCCATAGCAGCAAAGAGAAAAAAATACACCAAATCCAGTAAACCATCCCACAAGGATAACCCCTCCCATAGTCTAGTCCATAAATAGAACCTCCCACCGGAAATCTTCCTCTTTCTTTGTCATGAAGAACTCCCAAACAGAATAACCGGACCGGAACAACCTTTAACTCTGGTCCAACGGGAAAACTCAACCGAGCCGGGCAGGAACGAAACAGGATCCATCCGGAACACCGCCATAATCGACAATCCTTGGAGGCTGCAGAAAAAACCGCCACAGGAAAAACACTTGGCAACAGCAAGGCAGGACCTCAACCTAAAAGGGAGAAATATAAAGGCACATGGTAATCTGCCAGAAACCAAAAGGACACCGGTATCATAGAATTACTGTAATAAATAAACAAACAATCAATGAGCAAACGTAAATCAGAGCACGTAACAGAACCCAGAATAATGCTAAAACATAAAAAACAACAAACAATAAAATGATAAGAATAATAATAACAAAAATAATAATAATAATAATAACCACGAACACCAGCAGGGAGGGAACAAAACTTTATTATTGGAAGTAGTAATAAAGAGAAGCCAAATCGGGAGGGGCAATACTCGCCTCCGTGTCGTTCATAAAATCATGACTTTACGTCATAAACTAGGAAAATCATGTAATTTTATGTCACGACCCAGAGGCTCCTATTGCAAGTTTAAAGTGTAGAGATAACAGACTCAAAAGCGTGAGGAGCTGGCCGAAAATAAAACTCCCGAAACGATCTAGACCAGTCCGCCAACCTCATGATATCCTCTAAGCGAGCCTCCGCCATCGCCATAGAAGTAGCAGAGGCACCTCGAACCGAATGGGCAGAAAACACAGCAGTGTCCACCCCGGATAAGGTAAGGATCCATTTCACCCAACAGGGTGACACTAGTTACCGGGCGGAACTGTTTACGAAAAGAAATGAATAATTGCGGAGAAGAAGAAGAAGAAGAAGAAGAACGGAGGGACGAAGTGCGAGATAAGTATTCCCTCAGACAACCCACCGGGCAAAGGGCCGGAGAATTGGGGAACTCCGGATAAGAGACCGACTTTATGTTAGTTTTAGTACGGCGGGAAATGTTGAAGGAAACTCCATGCGGGGAAAAAGAGAGAGCATTAAAGTCTAGCGCCCTGACGTCCGAAACTCTCTTGCAAGAAACAAGACAGAGTAACGACACTAGTTTGGCAGATAGCTGTCTGAGCGAAAGATCCGAATTGGTAGGCCACTGTGAAAAGAAATCCAGAACCAAACGGACATCCCAAGAAGAGGAGAAACTGGGCTGAGGGGGACGAGAAAGGCGAGAGCCCTTGAGGAGACGACAAACCAGGGGATGCTGGCCAATTGGACAACCAGCAATACCCTGGTGACGAGAAGAGATCGCTGACCTGAAGACATGCATAGTCCTGTAAGCTTTACCCTTGTCAAAGAGAGAGGATAAGAACAGAAGAACCTCGGTCACAGGGGCCGAAACGGGATCCAAACTCCGTCCAGAGCACCAACGAGACCAGATGCCCCAAGCTGATCGATATGCTCTCCTGGTACCGGGCGCCCAAGCACTCTCCAAGAGGAACTTAGCCGTTCCCGATACTCCAGCGACCTCCCATTGTGGCCCGATATCCTGCATCCCAGGAGACGGAGGGAGCCGTCCAACACGAGAGGATGATGCTGGCCAGTCGGGCCGAGGAGAAGACTCTGAGAAAACGGGAGGAGGCAAGGATCCTCCGTCAGGAGTTCCAGGAGTTGAGGAAACCATACCTGAGCCCGCCAGAAGGGAACTATCAGGACCACCTCTGCCAACTGGCGACGAATCTGTGACAGCACCCGAGGGATCAGCATGAAAGGAGGAAAGGCATACGAAAGGCTCCCTGACCAGTCCTGCTTGATGCAAGCCGAGATCTTGTTGCTGGCAAAGCTGCGAATGGCAAACGACCCTGCCAAGAGTTCCAGAGCATTTATGTGAAGAAAGGACTCGTCCGCCGCCCACGGACCCCCCGTGGAGACTCCCTCGCAATGGGCACCCCAGCCGAGAAGGCTGGCATCCGCCTCTATGATGAGATCCGGTTGAGGGCCCACAATGGCTCTGCCGTTCCATGCATCGAGGTTGGAAATCCACCACACCAGCTCGTCTCTCGTTTCCTGATCCAGGGTCACCAAGTCCGCATACGCTGCTCCTGACTGAAGGTGAGCGATCTTCAGCCGTTGAAGGGCCCGGTAGTGTAACGGAGCCGGGAAAATCGCCTGGATGGAGGAAGACAAAAGGCCTATAACTCGAGCCAAATGACGGAGCGAGACCTGGGGAAGTCGCAGAGTATGACGTAACTCTTTGCGGATAGACCTGACTTTGGAACCCGGAAGACAGAGACTCTGAGTGGACGAATCCACCACAAACCCCAAAAATTCCAAGAACTTGGCAGGCTGAAGGGATGACTTCTCGGTGTTGATGATAAACCCCAGGTCCGTGAGCAAGGATACTGACATCCGCAAGTGAGACCGGAGGATGTCGGGGGATTAGGCCAGAATCAGGATGTCGTCCAAGTAAATTATCAGACGAACCCCCAGGAGGGGGAGCCAAGCCACCAACGGTTTCATCAGCTTGGTGAAGCACCAAGGGGCTGATGACAGACCAAAGGGAAGGCAGGTGAACCGCCAAACCTGACCGTCCCACAGGAATCGAAGGAGGTCCCTGGAAGCCGGAGCAATGGGGACCGTCAGGTACGCGTCCTTCAAGTCCAACTTTACCATCCAATCGTCCGGAACCAGAAGGTCCCTGAGCAGATGGATACCCTCCATTTTGAAATGGCGGTATCGTACAAAGTGGTTGAGACGCTTCAGGTTTATGACCGGCCGAAACTGTCCTCCTCTTTTCTGCACTAAGAAAACGTCGCTGATGATTCCTCCATCTGGATGAGGGGCACGCTCTATCGCCCCCTTCAAATGGAGAGAAAACAACTCCGTGTTCAGACAACTTAGGGAATGACTTGAAAGTACCCTAGGCTGCGGATAGGGGAGGAACAGAGGAGACACGGTCAGTTCGATGTGAAACCCCCGGATCGTGGATAGGATCCAAGGGTCGGACGTGATGCGAGACCAAGCATCCAAAAAATGCTGGAGTCTGCCCCCTATGCAATGGTCGGAAAAAGACATTAGGTTCTGGTAACTTACCGAGGGGACGTCTTGTTCTTGAGAATCCTCTGAAGGACCGGAATCTAGCGGATGAACCTCTGGAAGGGAAAAAGGAGGATTGTGGCCTCTGGTCCTGGAACATCTGCCGCTGGTTGAAGGAGCCTCGACCGCTACCACGGGTCTGGAAATGGGCACGGCCGGACAGACGGCCCCTAAAGCTGCCGGCCCTGGAAGAGACTCGACCGTGAAAAACCTTCCGCATGGAACTTTGGGCCTTATCCAATGCGGTGAAGGCCCCGACAAACTTGCCCAGATCTTTGATGAAAGTATCACCAAATAAGAGGCCCTGTGCCTCCTTGCCCGATTCCGTAAGAGCCATGTTGGACAACTTCGGCTCAATTTTGATGAGGATCGCTTTCCTCCGTTCCATGGAAAGTGAAGCATTCACATTTCCTACCATACAGATGGCGCGCTGAGCCCAGCCGCGCAGTTCATCTGGGTCAATGGGGGTGCCGTCGGATCTGGCAGATTCCGCCAATTCGAAAATTTTTGTTAACGGGCCTAAGCTATCCAGCAATTTATCTTGGCAGGCACGAAGTGCCGAGTCAAGTCCTCTGCGAGGATTAAAGCCAGTCTTGGCTAAGAATTGGATCATTTTTGGATCCACATTGGGGGTTTCGCCAGGGGCGTAACTAGAAGTAACTGGGCCCCACAGCAAATATTTGTAAGGGCTCCCCTCAGCGCGCTTCGCATCTCCCTCCTCCTGTGTAAACCCCACTCCTTTGGCACAGTGTAGCGGTATACTGTATATTGTGTGGCACAGTGTAGAGGTATACTGTATATTGTGTGGCACAGTGTAGCGGTATACTGTATATTGTGGGGCACAGTGTAGAGGTATACTGTATATTGTGTGGCACAGTGTAGCGGTATACTGTACATTGTGGGGCACAGTGTAGCAGTATACTGTACATTGTGGGGCACAATATAGAGGTATACTGTACATTGTGGGGCACAGTGTAGGCTATATGTGTATAACATAAACATATTTCATATGAACACTTACAATTTCTTGGCTTGGCCCTTGGGGATCTCGGACGCCACTTCCACACTTGGCCGGGGGCTCGGCGGAGCTGATGTTGTGTTTTATCCTAATGAGAAAGATTTCATAATAAGGATTTGGAGAAGGGGCAGAGGGGTCACAGAGCAGGGAGAGGCTGGTGCTGCTACTAGGGGGTCATACCATGGGGGAGTAATAAAGCCCACCATCATGCCCACCCAGTTGTAATAATTCTCCTTATAATGTGACAGTGCAAAAATACCCCCTTGTAATGCCCCCAGTTGAGCTAATGTCCCCATAGTGCCCCCATAATGTGCCAGTATAAAATACCCCTATATAGTGCCCCCAGTAAATTCCCCCATAGTGCTCCTCTCCCCCTTCCTGCTAGTGCCCCCCATAATGTACCAGTATAAAATGCCCCATATATAGTGCCCCAGTAGATGCCCCTCAGTGTCCGGCCTCTGATAGGCTGCCGGCCTAGTGTCCCCCATAATGCCCCCCAATAATGTGCCAGTAAGTGTCCCCATAGATGCCCCCCCCATCATGTGCCAGTATCAAGTGTCTCTCCCCCCCCCCACATGTCCCAGTATTATAGTGCCATCTCCCCCCATGTGCCAGTATCAAGTGCCTCTCTCCTTCCCACCCCCCATGTGCCAGTATCATAGTGCCAAACCCCCCCATGTGCCAGTATCAAGTGCCTCTCTCTTCCCCCCCATGTCCCATTATCATAGTGCCATCTCCCCCCCAAAAAAGTGCCAGTATTAAGTGCCTCTCCCCCCCATGTGCCAGTATCATAGTGCCAACCCCCCCCCACATGCCAGTATCAAGTGCCTCTCTCCTCCCCCCCATGTCCCAGTATCATAGTGCCATCTCCCCCCCCACCCCCCACAAAAAAAGTGCCAATATCAAGTGCCTCTCTCCCTCCCCCTCCCCATGTGCCAGTATCAGGTTCCTCTCTCCCCCCCCCCCCCCCATGTGCCAGTATCAAGTGCCAACCCCCCCTCTCCCCTCCAGGTGCCAGTATCAGGTGCCTCCCCCCCCCCCATGTCCCAGTATCATAGTGCCATCTCCCCCCCCCCCCCCACAAAAAAAGTGCCAGTATCAAGTGCCTCTCTCCCTCCCCCCCCACCCCATATGCCAGTATCGGGTGCCAACCCCTCTCCCCCCCATGTGCCAGTATCAGGTGCCAACCCCCCCTCCCCCCCCAGGTGCCAGTATCAGGTGCCACTCTTCCCCCCCCCCCATATGCCAGTATCAGGTGCCACTCTCCCTCCCCCCCCCCATATGCCAGTATCAGGTGCCAACCCCTCTCCCCCCATGTGCCAGTATCAGGTGCCAACCCCCCTCCCCCCCAGGTGCCAGTATCAGGTGCCAACCCCCCTCCCCCATGTGCCAGTATCAGGTGCCTCCCGCTCCCCCATGGCAGTAACAGTCGGGTATTAAAAAAAATAAAAATAAACACTTCTACTTACCTCCATGTCAGCGATACGATGCAGCCTCTTCCTGTGTCCCGCCTTGTATGTCCATATATGGAGTCAGTGCTTGTATTTGAGAAAAGATTCTGCTGGGATTCGAACCCACGACCTTCTGCTTCAGAGGCAAAGCAGCTAACCACTAGACCATACCAGCTGCCTTGCGGCTGACTGAAAAAATATGAGACTTCTACTGTTATAGCTGGCTAAGTGTACATCTTTACACATGACAGCTGCTCATATATAGAGATATAGCAGAGCTGAATGTGCTGAGACAGCTGTCCTATACAGATATAGCAGTATCTCAGATATATCTCTATATGACAGCTGTTCCAGCACACTCAGCTCTGCTATATCTCTATATATGATAGCTGCCCCAGCAAACCCAGCTCTGCTGCATCTATGCATATGACAGCTGCCCAAACACACCCAGCACTGCTATATCTCTATATGACAGCTGTCCCAGCACACTCTGCTCTCAGCTGTCATATAGAGATATAGCAGTGCTAGGTGTGTTTGGGCAGCTGTCGTGTATAGATGTACAATTAGCCAGCTATAACAGTAGAAGTCTCATATTTTTTCAATGAGTTGTAATGCAGCCTTTATGGCTGTGAGGGTAAATGCTTTGCCACTGATACACTACTAGATTGGAGGTTGTGGATTCGCATCCCAGACTAGGAGACTTTAGCAGACAGTAAAATTAGATCACACTAGCGGCTGCTGTGAAGGGGCCCTGAACACGATATTTAACTAACTTGAAAATAAACTGTCACACACGCTGCCGGGGCCCCTTGGCAGCCCGGGCCCCGAAGCAGCTGCTTCCCCGGTAGTTACGCCACTGGGTTTTGCAAACCTTATTAGGGTCTAAGGGGAGCGGGCACTCGGCCTTTAGTTTACTGCGCGTCTCCTTAGAGAGGGGTTTTCTAACCCTGTCCTCCAAATACTGGGCCACATGTGGTGAGGGCAACCACTCAGTTGACCGCGGTGGTGTAAAGTATCCGGGTCGAACAAAGGTTCGCCTAGAGGGTCCGTAAGGGCTGTAGATGACCCTTGGGCCTCAGGGGCCGAACTAGTTGATGGGCGTGACAAAGGAATTTCCGGATCAAAATCCTCATCCTCTACCAGTACCTCCTCTAGGTCTGGGTCAGAAGCACTATGGCCATCACTATAAGCCTCGGACTCCAACTCTGAGTCTGAACTAGGGACGGGCTGAGCCTGTGCTGACTTCCAGGGGCGTGCTTTTTCTGCCTGGCGCGTGCAGGCTCGTTTGCGTGAACCAAGCACGCGGTCTTGTGATAGAACTAGGCTATCCGATTCAATAATTCTGGAGGCAGTAGTAGCAGAGGGATTAGGGGCAGGGTTCTGAGCCCTTAGCGCCTGAGCAATGGACTGAGAGATAACTGAGGACATAGAGCCCATAGCATTATTAATGGCCTCTGGAATGGACTGCTGTAAACTGGCCTGTGGCAAAGCAGGTGAGGGGCATGGTAGTGTAGCAGTAGGGGCAGGAGTAGGTATTATGGATGGGATGGGGGCATCAGAAGCTGGCTGTTGAGGCAGGGACATGATGGGAGTTCCAGTCACTCCAGTAAGATGCAAACCTGTGGAGCAGAAGACGCTGGCTGATGGTGGCGAACGGACCGAAGAAACACCGCCCCCAAATCGCGCGCGCGACAGTAGAGACACGCCCCCGATCCGGCCTAAAATGAAGTCGGCCGGAGGGAGGCGCAAGATGGCGCCCGAGAATCTCGGGGATGCCGGGACAAGCAGCAGACGCCGAGATCTCGTTATCGCGAGATCTCGGGAGAAGAAGAAGAAGCGCACAGCCCAGAAAATGGCACCGGCGCGAACGAGGTACAGGAGAAGGGGGGGGGGGGGGAGAGAAGGGCGCAGCAGACCGCACGGACGTAGCGGCGCACAGCCCAGGCAACACCGGAGATACTCCCGCAAGATGAAGGAGGACAGGCAGTGAAACCCGATACACCTAGGGAAAAAACGCAGAATTATCACAATAACCCCCCAAAACGGCAGTAGCCGAAATATATATGTATATATATATATATATATATATATATATATCCCCCAGAATACCACAGAAAACCAGGCAATAAAATACAAGGGGAGAAAATCCTAAAACCTAAGATATGAAAAACTAATAATATCAGTCACAAAAAAACACACTTATCTTGCCATGGAAGCAGCAAAGAAAGAGGAAGATTTCCGGTGGGAGGTTCTATTTATGGACTGGACTATGGGAGGGGTTATCCTTGTGGGATGGTTTACTGGATTTGGTGTATTTTTTTCTCTTTGCTGCTATGGATTCAGTAAAGATTGAGAAATGCAATAGGAGCCTCCGGGTCGTGACATAAAATCAATCGATGATATTGTTGTAGAAATGGATCAAATTTTTTAAAATAAACTCAAGCATTCCATAAAGTTTCCTCTATTAAGGCTGCTTTCTGTCTCATCATGTCCACGAATAGGTATTGCATTACGTGCAAAAAATCCTATTATGCTGACAAGTCTTGCCATATAGTCATATCTCTCTCTTATTTGACTTTCAGTGACAATATACAGCTGATCCATAATAGTTCAGTGTTTTTGGAAATCTTTGAAGGCAAGCCAGCCCTGTGTGCTTGATTATATGAACTGATGATGACGTCTCGTGTTCTTTAAAGGAATTCAATGCTCGTTTCCAGTTTTTGAAGCCACCAGATCTAATTAAGGCATCCTTATTACGCCGCTTTTGGTGGTGTCCAAAATACCTACATGGAAAACAAAATGCAGCATTTTTTTTTTGCACAGAATACTCAAGCCAGTTATGCTTTTCAAACCAACTGTACTTGAAAGCTCGCTAACTTAGGCCATAACGTTCATATGGAAAATGTGCCAGTTTTGGCTGTACAGGACCATTTTCACGTTGCCCTAGATCAGAAGGTATGATTGTGCTTTGCATTGCTTTAGAACTGCTTGGTTGTTCTTTTCCAAAGCTTGAGGAAACAATATCCTCAGTTTCTTCTGTCTCAGTAACAGAGGGAGAGCGGTCATGCTGTTGTGCATTTTTGCTGATTTCCGTTTGATGAAGGTTGCCTCTGGCTGTTTCATCTTCTGATGTCCATTGTCACATCAAGATGTTTCCACTATCTGGTATAAATGGAAAGAGAAGAAGAACTAATTTCTTTTAGTTGAGAAGGCCATCCTCTAATGAAATTATGAATTAATTTCTATCGTATATAATTAAATGTCCTAAATCCATAGGTATTAATACGGAGTTTATAACGATAGTGAAGGAGATGCACAGGAATGCTGATCCTCCAAACAAGGGTGCTCACAGTCCCACAGTGTCACCCCACTGTTGAATAGAGTAAAAAATTATAGATAAAAAGACTGGGCACACCTAGGATATGAGGACAAATGCTTTAATTAGTAAATATTTTGATAAAACAAAATTGAATAAAATGCAATAGAATAAAGTTGAATTACAATCGGGTAGATCAATTTAAGACATTCAATACCAATACTCTAAATTATAAAAATAGCAGCAATATGCAAAGTGCATTAGTAACAGTGGAGGTGGTAGCGGTTAAGGATAGTCTATAGCTTCTGCAATAATATATCTACTTGAGGGAAAATAGATAGACTTTGTTACTTTGTAGCATACATAATGTTTGTGGATCCACCTGTGGAGAATAAGATAGTTTCTAGCCAGCGCAGTCCTAAATAAATCCTCGATGTATCCAAAGAGAGGGGGATTTAAAGTGCCGTCTGTAGAGTCCTTCAATATAGCATTTGTTAGATACTAATACACTGTGCACTTCGTAATCAATAATTGTTTGTAGATGTATCCTCGACACTAAGTGCACACCATATACCTAACTCGGCGGCGTCCCGCTAACACTCAAAGTTTTAAGTTAGGGTGGTGTGCCAACTTTAGCTGGATTACTGTGCCGGATTTATAAATGAAAACGGTCTTACCGGTCTGTT
This sequence comes from Bufo gargarizans, assembly GCF_014858855.1. Taxonomy (NCBI): domain Eukaryota; kingdom Metazoa; phylum Chordata; class Amphibia; order Anura; family Bufonidae; genus Bufo; species Bufo gargarizans. The sequence goes on along the minus strand of NC_058080.1, from coordinate 285,437,493 downwards.
AGATCTCCGTTCTCAACTGCGGATGAGTTCTTCTGTCCAGGGGAAGCTTGCTCAGGTTAGTTTTTTCAGTTAGGGAGATATCGTCTTCACCGCGTTAGATGTTTGCTCCACGTGGGTTAGCTTGTGCCCGCGGTGACGCTTTACTCCCTTCACCTTACGAGCTAGAGCTTCTCACTGGTTTGTTGCAATGTCCTTAGGTAGGTCCGGAGATGTGGTGCACTCACATAGGTTCGGGGGTCTGACCAGACGCGTTTCGGGGTTGGGGTATCCCCTTCCTCAGTGGTAACCAGACCACCCGAACCAGCTCTCTTTTATATCTCAAGGTGTTGGTTGCAAGATCCGAAATGGATTCCGTTCCGGAAGTCAGCTGATTTTCTTTATCATGTGTAGTTATTTGGGTTTTCATTTTATTTAGTTTGGCTATAGTTATCTGCACAGGTCATTGCATTAATGTTTTCACTATGTCACTTATAATAGATTTATAATTATCTTCTTACTGCAACAACCGCAATTGTGTATATTCTTGATATTTTTATATTTCCATTGCGTTATAGTATGCCGCTTCACCTTCCACAATATATTATGGTATAGTCTATATGGTGTAGTGTATTATTAATCAATCATGAACTTTTGTTCGCTCATAACAAAAATTGGTTAATGCACATAGTGTGGAAGTGAACATATAGGGATAGACAATGAATATAAATAGTGGAATAAAAAATGATGATAATAAATGTCTAAAAATAGTGACAGATAAAATATTAAAATATTAAAAATAACAATAGTGTTTCTAATATAGGTAATATCAATTAGAGATGTAGCCTAAAAATATTAATATTAATGTAGCCTAAAAGTATTCGTGTTGTACAGTGTTCAAGACAACATTATAAAAGTGACTTTTAGTTTCATTTAATATAGGAAAAAAAATTATTAAAAAATTATGCAGATAGGCATATATGGCACTATATATGGCCTATAAGGCACTATATGCCTATCTGCATAATTTTTTAATAATTTTTTTTCCTATATTAAATGAAACTAAAAGTCACTTTTATAATGTTGTCTTGAACACTGTACAACACGAATACTTTTAGGCTACATTAATATTAATATTTTTAGGCTACATCTCTAATTGATATTACCTATATTAGAAACACTATTGTTATTTTTAATATTTTAATATTTTATCTGTCACTATTTTTAGACATTTATTATCATCATTTTTTATTCCACTATTTATATTCATTGTCTATCCCTATATGTTCACTTCCACACTATGTGCATTAACCAATTTTTGTTATGAGCGAACAAAAGTTCATGATTGATTAATAATACACTACACCATATAGACTATACCATAATATATTGTGGAAGGTGAAGCGGCATACTATAACGCAATGGAAATATAAAAATATCAAGAATATACACAATTGCGGTTGTTGCAGTAAGAAGATAATTATAAATCTATTATAAGTGACATAGTGAAAACATTAATGCAATGACCTGTGCAGATAACTATAGCCAAACTAAATAAAATGAAAACCCAAATAACTACACATGATAAAGAAAATCAGCTGACTTCCGGAACGGAATCCATTTCGGATCTTGCAACCAACACCTTGAGATATAAAAGAGAGCTGGTTCGGGTGGTCTGGTTACCACTGAGGAAGGGGATACCCCAACCCCGAAACGCGTCTGGTCAGACCCCCGAACCTATGTGAGTGCACCACATCTCCGGACCTACATAAGGACATTGCAACAAACCAGTGAGAAGCTCTAGCTCGTAAGGTGAAGGGAGTAAAGCGTCACCGCGGGCACAAGCTAACCCACGTGGAGCAAACATCTAACGCGGTGAAGACGATATCTCCCTAACTGAAAAAACTAACCTGAGCAAGCTTCCCCTGGACAGAAGAACTCATCCACAGTTGAGAACGGAGATCTAACAGACCGGTAAGACCGTTTTCATTTATAAATCCGGCACAGTAATCCAGCTAAAGTTGGCACACCACCCTAACTTAAAACTTTGAGTGTTAGCGGGACGCCGCCGAGTTAGGTATATGGTGTGCACTTAGTGTCGAGGATACATCTACAAACAATTATTGATTACGAAGTGCACAGTGTATTAGTATCTAACAAATGCTATATTGAAGGACTCTACAGACGGCACTTTAAATCCCCCTCTCTTTGGATACATCGAGGATTTATTTAGGACTGCGCTGGCTAGAAACTATCTTATTCTCCACAGGTGGATCCACAAACATTATGTATGCTACAAAGTAACAAAGTCTATCTATTTTCCCTCAAGTAGATATATTATTGCAGAAGCTATAGACTATCCTTAACCGCTACCACCTCCACTGTTACTAATGCACTTTGCATATTGCTGCTATTTTTATAATTTAGAGTATTGGTATTGAATGTCTTAAATTGATCTACCCGATTGTAATTCAACTTTATTCTATTGCATTTTATTCAATTTTGTTTTATCAAAATATTTACTAATTAAAGCATTTGTCCTCATATCCTAGGTGTGCCCAGTCTTTTTATCTATAATTTTTTACTCTATTCAACAGTGGGGTGACACTGTGGGACTGTGAGCACCCTTGTTTGGAGGATCAGCATTCCTGTGCATCTCCTTCACTATCGTTATATTGTTCACTATTTGTCACCCGAGCAGATAGCACGGTCTGTTGATCCACCATGGATATTTGGACACATGTGGAAAATCAAAAACAAAAAGTGGAAAATTTCCACTTTGAAAACACATCTGGAGACATTACACATGATGATATATGTACGTATAATGTGTTTAAAGAACTAGAAACACTTTTGATTCGTCAACTTAAACAAAGGTGGGAGATCAAAACGTTAAAAAGAAGCATTGAAATTAATAAAATCCCTAAAGGTCTATCAATTAATAAGACCCCTGCACAAGATCTATGCAGCATTCAATTTAACAAAGAATGGGATGAGCTGTTGCAGGAACAATCAGTTGCCTGCACGAAATTAGTAATCAAAAGACGCATAGAAATCTTGGAAGCAATCAATGAACGAATCTCCGAATTAAAAATAATAATGGACAAACTTATTAAGAATGAAGAATATAACAATTTACAATCCAAACTATGTGATAATCTAGATAAATTAGAACAAGAAATAATAGAGAAAAAGGTGAAAAAATTGAATTACAGAAGAGGAGGAGGCAGAGATAGGGAAGAAAGAAATAGAGAAAAACCAGATGAATATATAACAGCAATAGAGGCAGTTAGAAATATTGGGAGAGAAACTAGTATCACCGAAAAAACACCAACAATAAATGACAACTATAATATACCAACTCAAAACAGATTTGAAATATTAGAGGAAAGAGAGCATTTTTTAGATCGTACTCCGCCACATCACCGCTCCCGAATAAGACAAAGATCACCCCCCCCAAAAAAACTAATCACACAGAAAAAAACACATATAGATCACCAGTACAATCTGAGAAACAAACCCCAGAATGTACAACAATATCACAGGACACCAAATATGAGAGGAGCTTACACGACACAAAACGAATACCACAATCACAATCACTACCACAGAGAGAGAGAACACGAAGAAAGGGAAAGACAAGAAGAGGAACACGAAAAAAGACACCATCATTACAGACCACGTCACCTATAGTCACTAATGATGCAATTATAAATTTAAGTTCGGTGACACTATCAGAAACCCAAAAACAACTGCTTAATAAAGGCCTCAAATTCGCCCCAACAAAACCCCTCAATAAATTTGAAATTTTTATTGGGGTAGAAAAATTTCTTAGGAAATTATGTTTGAAAAAATATTTTTTAAAAAACCCATTAATCCGAGATACCAAATCTATTATACAAAACGATAAGATTGTCCACACATCACTTAAAAACAAGTCAAAAAATTATCCAAGGAACGAACTAAGTGTGGAAATGACCACTTTTAAAGAATGTGTAATGAGGGACATAAAAAAGATAAAAAATAACACTAAGTATAAACGAAACAATTTAACACAAAGCGAAATTGCAGCCCTCAAATCGTTACAAAAGAAGGAGAATATTGTAATCCGTCCAGCGGATAAGGGAGGATCCATAGTTATTCAAGATGTTGATAAATATAACATGGAATGTTCACGCCAATTAGCAGACAATAGCACATACCAGAAACTTTTAAAGGATCCAACTGATCAATTTTATACACATTTAGAACAATTTTGTAAAAAGGGATTAGATAGTGACATTTTAAATAAGGAAGAATTTGATTTTATTTTAAACAAATACCCACGTATACCAGCTTTTTACTGTATCCCAAAAATACACAAGGACAAGGACAATCCACCAGGACGTCCAATTATCTCAGGAATAGAATCCTTGACGGCAAATCTTTCTATGTATATCGATACCTTACTTCAGACTAGAGTAAAAAAGATCCCATCATATGTTAAAGACACGACTCAAATTATAAAAAAGATAGAAAATATGATATTTGAAGAACATTGGATAATGGGATCATTGGACGTCCAGTCCTTGTACACAATTATTGATCATGATCAAGGTAAGGAAGCCGTGGGAAAACAATTAACAATAGAGGGCACACTAACAGACCAACAAATTGAATTTTTGATAGAAGGCATTGACCTTATTTTAACTCACAATTATTTTTATTTTAATGGAAATTTTTATATACAAATTCGAGGTACTGCCATGGGCACCAGGTTCGCCCCCAGTTATGCAAATTTATTTATGGCAGAATGGGAGGAGCAAAATGTGGCCCCCATACTGGGGACGAGCCTGGTGCTCTGGCAGAGATACATCGACGATGTATTTTTTATCTGGCGGTCAGGACGTGAGGAACTAGATATATTTTTAAAGTCTATTAATCAAAATAATCAAAACCTCAAATTTTCGGGTATAACTAGTAAAGAAAATATAGAATTTTTAGATTTAAATATTTATGTTGAAGAAAATAAATTTAAAACTTGTACATACATCAAGCCCTCAACACGCAATAGCTATATTCTTTTCAATAGCTGCCACTTGCCGAGTTGGCTTTCAAATATTCCTCAAGGCCAATTCCAACGTTTAAGACGCAACTGTACAACTATTGAAAAATTTGAATTGGAGGCTGATAATATGAAAACAGAATTTTTAACAAAAAAATACCCAGAAGAAATTTTAGATATAGCCCTAAACAAAGTGAAAAATATGGAAAGAACAGAAATTTTTAAAGAAAAACAGAAGACCACTAAAGAACAGGGAGAAAGCCTAATAAAACTAATATTACCATACAATGCAGACCACAAAAAAATAAGAAACATCATACACAAACATTGGGAAGTAATAAAAAAATAAAAAAATAAAAAACTATTGGCACTATAATTCCTCCAAAACCCCTGATTATTTTTACCAAGGCACCAAATCTGGGGAACAAGATAGCCCCCACAGTCAAAGAAGACAATACAGATAAAAATACATCACTATGTAGATGGATGGACTTAAAGGGGTTCTTTAGATGTGGCCAATGTAATATGTGCAAACTAACTTCCTTTGGAAGACACACTAAGGAAATAACATCTACCACTAATGGACACAAACATACCATAAAAGAATTTTTAACATGCAGTACAGAGAGCGTCATATACATTGTAGAATGCCCCTGTAAAAGGCAATACATTGGCAGGACCAAAAGGACACTAAAAAAACGTCTAGCGGAACACGTATCTAACATCAAAAAAGGAGTGGAGACACACTCGCTATCACAACACTTCAAAAATGTGCATAATAGTGATCCATCTGGTCTGAAATTCGCTGCGATAGATAAAATACCGAAAAGCTGGAGGAAGGGCAATCATATAGGCAAAATGTCAAGGATGGAGACCCAAAGAATATTTGAATTGGAAACCATGATTCCGGAAGGCCTCAACGCGGAATATGAAATATTTGGCTTCCTTTAAAGAATCTGGGGGGTGGGGACCCACTGCGGAGGATGGATCCCGTCGTAGAAAACATTTTGCGGCGGGCTCCGTCCTCGGCGGTGGGCCCCCACCCACACACATCATATGAATGTCTCCATAAATATTTATAAAGCATTTTTTAGAAATTTCTTAAAATCTATTAAATATGAATAATGAATATAAAGATGAATATGAAGACTTTTGTAGACAATACACTTATATGATTGTACTGAAAATATAATATTAACATCTTCATCCACAAATTTAAAACAGAAAATTCTACTTTATTCTATTTAATGAAAATTGGATTATTCAATAAAAATTAAATTTTTGGATTGGCAAATAAATATTTCATAACCAAATATCATAAGATGAGATCCACTATTATAATCCGACATTGTGGAAATTTCCGACGCTTTTCTCTGCAGATTTTTATTATATTCTAATATTTGCGATGTCTGTGTAACTGTGGCCTATAAGGCACTATATGCCTATCTGCATAATTTTTTAATAATTTTTTTTCCTATATTAAATGAAACTAAAAGTCACTTTTATAATGTTGTCTTGAACACTGTACAACACGAATACTTTTAGGCTACATTAATATTAATATTTTTAGGCTACATCTCTAATTGATATTACCTATATTAGAAACACTATTGTTATTTTTAATATTTTAATATTTTATCTGTCACTATTTTTAGACATTTATTATCATCATTTTTTATTCCACTATTTATATTCATTGTCTATCCCTATATGTTCACTTCCACACTATGTGCATTAACCAATTTTTGTTATGAGCGAACAAAAGTTCATGATTGATTAATAATACACTACACCATATAGACTATACCATAATATATTGTGGAAGGTGAAGCGGCATACTATAACGCAATGGAAATATAAAAATATCAAGAATATACACAATTGCGGTTGTTGCAGTAAGAAGATAATTATAAATCTATTATAAGTGACATAGTGAAAACATTAATGCAATGACCTGTGCAGATAACTATAGCCAAACTAAATAAAATGAAAACCCAAATAACTACACATGATAAAGAAAATCAGCTGACTTCCGGAACGGAATCCATTTCGGATCTTGCAACCAACACCTTGAGATATAAAAGAGAGCTGGTTCGGGTGGTCTGGTTACCACTGAGGAAGGGGATACCCCAACCCCGAAACGCGTCTGGTCAGACCCCCGAACCTATGTGAGTGCACCACATCTCCGGACCTACCTAAGGACATTGCAACAAACCAGTGAGAAGCTCTAGCTCGTAAGGTGAAGGGAGTAAAGCGTCACCGCGGGCACAAGCTAACCCACGTGGAGCAAACATCTAACGCGGTGAAGACGATATCTCCCTAACTGAAAAAACTAACCTGAGCAAGCTTCCCCTGGACAGAAGAACTCATCCGCAGTTGAGAACGGAGATCTAACAGACCGGTAAGACCGTTTTCATTTATAAATCCGGCACAGTAATCCAGCTAAAGTTGGCACACCACCCTAACTTAAAACTTTGAGTGTTAGCGGGACGCCGCCGAGTTAGGTATATGGTGTGCACTTAGTGTCGAGGATACATCTACAAACAATTATTGATTACGAAGTGCACAGTGTATTAGTATCTAACAAATGCTATATTGAAGGACTCTACAGACGGCACTTTAAATCCCCCTCTCTTTGGATACATCGAGGATTTATTTAGGACTGCGCTGGCTAGAAACTATCTTATTCTCCACAGGTGGATCCACAAACATTATGTATGCTACAAAGTAACAAAGTCTATCTATTTTCCCTCAAGTAGATATATTATTGCAGAAGCTATAGACTATCCTTAACCGCTACCACCTCCACTGTTACTAATGCACTTTGCATATTGCTGCTATTTTTATAATTTAGAGTATTGGTATTGAATGTCTTAAATTGATCTACCCGATTGTAATTCAACTTTATTCTATTGCATTTTATTCAATTTTGTTTTATCAAAATATTTACTAATTAAAGCATTTGTCCTCATATCCTAGGTGTGCCCAGTCTTTTTATCTATAATTAATACGGAGTTGTTGCAACTTCACTCTTCTGGGAAGGCTTTCTACAAGATTTTGGAGTAAGCATTTGTGACATCATTCAGATACTGATGATGGATGATAGGGGCTGTTTCTCTGTTGTAGTTCATTTCAAAGCTGTTTAGTGGGTTGAGTTCAGGGCTCCGTGCTGCCAGTCAAATTCTTCCACACAAACTGCCCCAACCATACTTCCATGGACCTTGCTTTGCGCCCTGAAGCACAATAATGCTGAAACAGAAAAGGGCCCTCACCAAACTGTTTCCACAAAGTTTAAAGGATATAATTGTCCAAAATGTCTTGTGTGTGCTGAAGCATTAAGATTTCCCTTCATTCAGATGAAGAAATCAACCTTAGATCATTATCCCATCTCCACCAAGCTTTACACCTGGCACAATGCACTCAGATAGGTAATATCCTCCTGGTATCACCAAAGTCATCCATCAGCCAGATAGAGAAGAGTGATTCATCATTCCACAATTGGTTTTACTGCTCCACAGTCCAGTGGTGGCAGCTTTACACCACTCCATCCGATGCCCGGCGTTGTGCTTGGTGATGTAAGGCTGGCATGCAGCTCCTCGGCAATGGAAGTTCATGGTACACAGTTGCTGATGTTTATGGCAAATGAGGTTGGGACTCTGCAGTTATTGAGTTGGCAGAGCGTTGGTGACTTTTATGCACTCTGCTCCTCAGCACTCGGGGACCCCACTCTGTAACTATACATGGTCTCTACTTTGTGGCTGAGTTGCTGTGGTTTAATCCATTTTACAATAATACTACTCACAGGTAATGGTGGAAGATCTAGTAGGGAAGACATTACAGGAAGTGACTTTTAGTAGCATTTACTCCTATTACAGGACCACGCTGGAATTTAGTGAGCTCTTTAGAATGAGCCTTTCATTCGCAGATGTTTGTAAAGGTGACTGAATGGCTAGGGACTGGATTTTATACACCTGCGTCACAATCCCTGAATGAAACCCCTTGTTGAGGAAATTTTCTTATGCAGACATTTTATCTTTGGATGTGTGTGTGTTTTATAGATTGTCATCTGTCTCCCTGTGTCGGATTTAACCAAGGAACGCTCTAGCAGAGGGTACTGCTATGAAAACCTTCTCATGGGCTTGGAGACATGTTCTCAGTGTGTAGGGGGGCATTTGCCGGTTTGTGAGCACTAAGTGCAATGCACTGGGCTTCTTCCCTTCAAATGTCTATACACATTAGAGAAGTGAAGTCTGCATAATGAGAGATACATATTATACACCTGCTGCGGCTTCGCTATCCCTTTCTGGATACATATCTGCTTTTAAGACATGCATATCTGCCTTGTCGGTATACTCGTACCGTATACTGACAATAGCCGTAGCAATGTCTCGCAGATAATCTCAAACCTATAAGAACCAGTAGAATGATCTTCACTAGATACTGGTCACTTTGAGCAGTATTGAATGAGGTCCATGCTGACAGTGATGAGGGATGGGCGGCCACCTGGCTGATCAGACAATGGACATGACTCATCCTTCCTTATACAGGGATGGGGTGTGTGCATTGCACTGTTTGGCCATGATGGAATCCCTTGTCCTTTGACATGTACCTGAACTATCTCATCTTCCTGTGTCATCACTTCCTCTATCCTTGTTACATGAAGTAAGTGGTCAGGTGATGGGCCAGCCCCTTTTCTATTGTTACTGTGACTAAATAAAAGGTGAGCAGACTGTGGAGGAGGAGCAGTTGCTCGGCAGAACTCAACATAAAAACACCTTTGTCTGACTGCGGTTGAGAGATTTGCCTGTCCTTACACAAAGACATTTGAGAGTGGATTTCTAATATTAATATTTCTACAACACCCTGAATGCAATGGGTGGCTGGGACCCAATACCTATTGGGATTTGCTCTGATAGGCAGGGTGAGCGGATGTAGAGAGGCACAAAACAATTCTTAACCAGAACTCAGAGTTTTATTCACACTTGCCAGGTTTAACAGAACAGAAAAACCTTAGTTTTAAGTCCTGATGTTCAGTTCACACCGTGCTGTGGGTAACACATATAGAGATCAAGTCTTGGTGTTCAGTTCACATTGTGCTGCGGGTACCGCGTATAGAGGTCAAGTCTTGCTGTGTGTTCCCACCTTGCAACAGATCTGCCTAAAGAGTTCAAGTCCTGAATATCTTCTAACTGTCCTCTAAACAGGTCGCAAACATGCATACAGCACCTTAGCACAGACAGACCTACTCCACTCCAGCTTGATTTTAAGACCGTTAGATGTCTGCAAAGCCCGGACCGGCATTTCAGATCCTGTCCGGTGCTTGACCTCATCTGCTTGTCAATCAGTGTCATCAACACATGCTGGGAGAAACATACCTCCCATCTACCAACCAACCTCTCACTGTGTCACACTATATACTATAATGGTAGTAATAAGCCGGAGAAACTGGACTTGTTATATTTTCTTTTAAAACATGTTTTGCTACTCATCCAACTGGCTTTCCCAATTTTTATTTGAGAGCCAGTCGGATGACTGGCAAAATGTCTTCAATAGAAAATATAACCAGTCCAGTTGCTCTGACTTATTACTACTGATATACCATGACCTGGATAAATGAGAACCTTCGCAGACACTTATATAATCTACATATGGTATGTAGAAACATATTTATATATGAAGTAAACCATACAAAAAGCAAAACTAAGTTAATAACTTACATTCATGGAAATGGAACAAGATGAGAAGATTTGACTTTGAATGTATGAATAGGAAGTACTTCAGATGAAGTTCTGTAATAAAAGTATGAAATGGTTATGGATGATATTATGAAAAATGTAATAAAAATAGTATTTAAGTAAACTACATCCTGTTCCACTATGTCTCTATATTATATGGAGAGGATGGACATGCCGAGAGGCGGCTGGACAAAAACTACAGCATGCTGCGGTATTTGTCCGGCCGCCTCACGGCTTGTTTGCCGTGCTGTGGCCTGCCTCCACTATAGTCAATGGGGCTGGAGCGGAGTTCCGGCCGCAGGCGTGCTCTAGCGGCAGCATGGATCCGTCAGGCTGTTCACCCGCTGAAACAGCCTTCCGGACACCCGTGCCGCTGGTGTCAAAGTACCCTTAGTTGTTACCTTATTTTTTATTATTTTCTGGATCCTTGCCCCGTAAAATGATATTCTGCTTAGAGAAAAATCTATTAGATTGGTGAGGGTCCTACCGCTGGAATCCTCACCACTCACAAGAACGCTGGCCCTGTTGTACCATGGATCCCCCTGAAATGGACCGAATGGCTCATCGGGCATGCACGCTCCCACTCCATTCATTTCCGGAGACAGCTATGTACAGCAATCGGCTATCTCTGGCACTCCTATATCAAAGAATAGAGTAATTGTGCACATTTCTGACCAGCCACTCCGTCCATTTCAGGTGGGATTCACAGGATACAGAGCCTCTATTATCGTGATATGAGGAAGAGAGGGGGGAAGGGAACCCATAAGACCCTCACCAATCCAATAGTGGATAGGGGACTACTTTCTTCAACTGCAAATTGGAATAATCCTTTAATGCTGAAATAAAATTTGTAAAAATAAAATAAAAATGTAAGGGTGCATTTTGTGTCCCTCGCCAACTCTGCAAACAATTATCGGGAAGGAACAGTTCCTTCCTGATAGCTGTCTGCTGCTTGTTAGTGGAGGTGAAGAACTACATTTACACTTACAGGCAGGTGTCATGGAAGATGTGTGCACACCTTGTACTTGTTCCGCTGATCTGCTACTTTCAGCCTGCGCGGGCATGAGTTCAGTCCTGCGGCTCGCGATCCCACAAGACCCGTGACCTCCTGCGGCGGGTCTCGCTGGATCATGCGCCGCAGGACGGGATTGCGCACCAAAGTGATTGAACTCATGCCCGCGCAGCCCAAAAGTAGCGGATCAGTGAAACAAGTACAAGGGGGGTGGGGGGATGATCTCAGTGGTTGCCCAGGTCCAATCAATATTAAAGGTCCTTGGAATAGCCAAAAGTGCTACCCGCCAAACATTCGGGGCACTGGACAAAACATCTGGGGCTCAAGCGCCTAATGTTTTGACCTAACGACGCCCCTGGCATGCACATTGTGCTGTCCATTCACTTTGGGGGTCCCTTGCTGGAGATAGAATTGGGTCCCAGACCTGCACCAATTGGACATTTAATGGCATATCCTATTCATATGCTATTAATGTCACAGATAAGACAACCCATTTAAAATTAACATTTTTTTAAAGAGAAGCTACGCATGTACGAAACATACACTGACCAGCAAAAGGGTAACAATGTTTTGAACTTTTGACTTTCAGGCTCCATATCTCACTATCAACTACAGCTTCAAATGTGAGACTACCATCATTTTATAGACAATCATCTTGGCAACCTCATTCATATGGACTTGCAAATATTTAGCATATGATTAGTTATGCAGATTCTTCTCATGTAACTGCATTGTTACTGTTTTGCTTCTAGTGGTGGGATCTTTTTTTCTTGTATACTACAAATTACAACCTGTTCTCACATTCCCTAATAGCTCAGTGTGTTATTAGGTTTATTCCCAAGTGAAAGGTCACTAGTTTGAATACAGGAGCAGCCATCCAGGAGAAACTGCATCATCAAGCTCATCGATAGTCGTATCTCAGCCAAGAAAATTGCATCATGTGAGTGCCATGGAAGAATTCAAAATGAAGTCCGTTCATCCATTTGAAAGCTAAGAGGTTGACGTCTAGGCAAAATATCAGATTCAATAAGTCGGCTCATAACAAGGGCTATCAGTTTTGGTGCGACAAGCACGGCAGTGGAGGTGACTTGTATGCTTCGTAATAGTGAGATCACAGACGTCCATGCAAGCTCTGAACGTTGCACGCTTTATACAAGTCTGGAATGGTGGCCTGAAAAGGTGAAGAAAGACTCAACTTCAATATCGTCATAAGAATATGAAAAAAAGTACAGTGGACAGTAGAAGATTGGAAGCGCGTGATTTGGAGCGATGAAATGAAAGTCAATAGACCAGGCTCTGATGGGTGCAAATGGGTCTGGAAGAAACTAGAAAAAAGGGGGCTTACAGATCGAGAAATTAAAGGAACTGTCATGTTTGGTGGAGGAAGCCTGATGGTATGGGGTTGTTTTACAGCCAAAGGCATTTGGTACTTGTCTGGGATCGATGGTAGTCTCAATGCTGTCCTATATGTGAGTATCCTACAAGATGAGTTACTTCGTACACTCAAGTACTATAGGTATAAAAAGGACAACATAGTGTTCCAGCAGGACAACGACCTGAAGCATACGTCGAGATTGGAGAAATAATGGTTCAGTGACAATGACGTAGAGGTGCTGAATTGGCCTCCACAGTCCCCAGACCTCAACCCAATCAAATACGTGTGGGTAGAGTTGAATAAACAGCTGTATTCGTACCCAAGTGAGTCGTCCAGTATGCACCAAAATTGGGAACGTGTAGTAGAGACCTGGGAACATATTTTGGTCAAGACATGCTTGAATCTGATCGAGAACATGCCCAGAAAGATTCAGGCAGTGTTGAAAGTCAAAAGTGGATTTACAAAATGCTAACAAAATAATTAAAAATAATTTTTTTTAATTTTAGGAGCAAAACAGTAAAAATGCAGTTACATGACAAGAATCTGCATAACTAATCCTATGCTAGATAGTTGCAAGTCCAATTTATGTATAAGATAGCAAATATGATTGTCTTTAAAACGATGGTAGTCTCACATTCGAAGCTGTAGTGGATGGTGAAATATGGAGCCTGAAAGTCAAAAGTTCAAAACATTGTTACCCTTTTGCTTGTCAGTGTATATTTTGATATCTGGTGGAAGTACTGGGTGTACAATATAAAATATATTATGAGACTAACCTGCAAAATACGAGCACCATACATGTAATACCAAGTGATCAAAAAGTCTTATGTACCCCAAAATGGTACTAATCAAATCGTCACCTCATCCCACAAAAAAAATGAACACCTACATAAGACAATCACCCGAAAAATAAAAAAGATATGGCTCTCAGAAAATGGCAACCCAAAAACAAGATGTTTTTTTTTTCAAAAATGCTTTTACTGTGTAAAACAACAAAAATAAAAAAGATATGTTAGGTATCTCTGCATCCGTAACAATTTGCTCTATAGAAAAATCACATGATCTACCCGCACAGAGGAATGCCATAAAAATAGAATAAAAACTGTGCCAACACAGCCATTTTTTGGTTACCTTGCCACAAAAAGTGTAATGCAAGATGATCGGCAGAAAAATAAATATGGATTTCGGAAAATGGAGACACAAAAACATGATTTTTTTTTAATGCTTTATTATGTAAAATGGAAACAAAAAAATAAAACCAGACATATTTGGTATTGTCGCATCCGTAACGAATTGCTCTATAAAAATAACATATGATCCATTCAGTCAGTTGAATATCGTAACAGCCATTTATTTGGTTACCTTGCCTCACACAAAACCTAATATTGAGCGATCAAAAATCATATGTAACCCACAATAGTACCAATAAAACTGTCATCTTGTCCTGTAGTTTCCAAAATGTAAGCCCTCCAAAGTCTAAAGTAACTTCATAACTGAGCTGGTCCTTAAAGTGGGTTTTGGAAATGTTCTTAAAAATTTTAAGAATTGCTTCTAAAATTCTAAGCCTTCTAACGTCCTAAAAAATAAAATGTAATTTACGAAATTATGCCAACATATAGTAGACAATAGTGTTGTTGGGCTGCTCTCTATGTCCGTTTGTAAGGTGCAAAGTGGAGTGGGTGTTGACCCAAATCCAATAATTGCAAGCAGGCCTCTACTAAGAGAAAAGTGGAGCAGATGGAAGTTGATGACTTCTATGACGGGATCAAGAGGCTTTATAATGAAGATAGCACTGTTGACGTTGGGGTCATGGAGATTGCTGCATGTAACGGTGGTCTGTCCATTCAAGAGGGCAGCATATCCCCTTGCCCCCAACTTCAAGCAGTGTCTGTCATGTAATATCAGCACAAATATTGCAAAGCCACATGCTAGATTAGATTCCCTTTTGACACCTTCAGATGTGGTGGGGTAAGCAGTGTCAATGCAGTGCATTGCAGGCCCCCTAAGCGTGAGCGGTGTTCACATCTCACTAATAACTGTGTGTACTCGGAGGCCATGCCCAACCAGCCCTAGACAGAAGTCTGTAAGCCTCGTCTGATTACTTGTGCTACTGATTCTTGTTCCATCTGTCATTTAACTAAAAGCTTAAAAAAAAATATAAATGAACAGAAAACAAAAGTACAAAAAAATTACGAAAACAACCAAAAACAATGACAAAAAAAATTAATTAGCAGAATTGTTTAACCTAGTGTTGTCAGTTTCCTTGTGTTCTGCTGGTATATTTACTGTATTTTGTGCACCTTGACATTTCCCTGCAAGCCTGTCCCATCTTGTGTTCTAGACTTGTCCTTCAGTAGAGGCTTTATCTAGGCCTGTGCTCTACCTCCCTTTTTCATTTTCGTCTTGTGCTATTGCTTTCTTGTGAAAACTGACCTTACACTAAAAAGATTTTCAGTTATCAAATTGAATTGACAGACAAAATAATAGATAAGAATTGACTTACTCCATTGTCAGTCCTAAGTACTCTTGTTTTTCCGCATCATGTGGGTTTTATACAGTGTATAGTATCTGCTACACAAAACAATCAATGTTTAATTAGCAGTAGAAATGGCATCCTTGCCTTCATGCCAAGCATTGGGCCCAGCAGTCCTCTGCTTGTAGTGAGAGCACGATATGTATTCTTGCAGTCAATGTAACGTACTTTTCCTTGCAGATCTAAACCCACCAGATCATTTGTTAGGAAAAAGCAAAAATTGGGCTTTCACTTGTAGTTGTGTTCAGAATGCATCATGATCATGCCTGGTTTGGAGGAATGTTGTTAGCACATTTTGCACTCAGGATTTTTATTGTTTTCCCCTGGGACAGTGTTCTATAGAGTTCAATAACTTAAGAAAATATGAAATTGTTAGCAATACTTCTGTGTGCATGCATATTTATTCTTTCTGTAAAACTGCCTTTCACAACAACCTACTTTAGAGAGCACTGCTTAATCTGGAGCAGGCATGGCCGACGGAATCTAACTCCCGTATAAGTTTTTCCTGGTTGCAATAAAGGATATTGCCCTAACAGTTTGTCTCCTCTTCGTTATTGTCGATAGGTTATGTTAATTGTTGTAACATGCTTTAAAGGGGTTATTCACGCCTAAGAGCCTTGCAGGCAGACCCCCCTTCCCCAGCGTGGCTGGATCTGCAGAAGAATCGAATCATACTTGCCTGATCCCCACCGCTGTGTTTCAGCTCTTTTGCTTCACCCATG
Organism: Bufo gargarizans; assembly: GCF_014858855.1. Classification (NCBI taxonomy): domain Eukaryota; kingdom Metazoa; phylum Chordata; class Amphibia; order Anura; family Bufonidae; genus Bufo; species Bufo gargarizans. Next base: position 285,421,096 of record NC_058080.1, on the reverse strand, counting down.
CCACTGATGCTCTTCGGTGTCCCTGCCTCAACATCCTGTTTAAAGCATTGAAGTCTGCCGAAATGTATAATCACTATGAAAGGAACACTGTAGAAACTAAAGTGCCTCGTTAAATACCACTGCACACTCAAATTATTATGCAAGTAAAATGTTTTTTATTTTTTGCAATATCCTCCAAATAGATTGGCAAAAAATAATGCCTAAGGTATATGTGACAGTTTCGTCTGACGTTTCGGTCTATTCCACCACCTTGGTCACAGAGTCACATAGGAGAAAGTGAGAAGGTTGGAGGAGTCACCGTGGCTCAGCGTGAAGGCGCTGCGGGGAAGGCACATATACCTTAGGCATTCTTTTTTGCCAATCTATTTGGAGGATATAAATAAAAAACATTTTACTTGCATCATAATTTGAGTGTGCAGTGGTATTCTGCTTACTAACATACAGTAGACATATGGAAAATGTAAAGTAATAACTATTATTAGGTATCACTATCTGCCTTAAAAGCAGAGAAATTGAAATTTGGAAAACTGTGAATTTTTCAGTAAATTTAGGATTAAAAAAAATAAAAATAAAGGTAAAACATATTGACTCAAATTTATCACTAAAATGAAGTACAATGTGTCACGAGAAAACAGACTCAGAATGTCTTGGATAAGTAAAAGCGTTCCAGGGTTATACATTCCACATAAAATGAAACGTCAGATTTGCATAAATCAGCCTGGGATTTAAGGTGAAAAGCGTCTCTGTACTGAAAGGGTTAAATTCACTTGATGGCTGTCAGTCAGACCAGTATCATACTCTAATCCCCATAGGAAAAATGTTACTGCCTTCCCATTTTGGTTCCAAAGTTTGCTAACCCAGACATAAGGGTTTAGCATTTGTGTTCCCCTCCACAGCCTTTGTCCCTTGGGACAATTCCCCAGGAGAGGGTGTCATGTACAGTTTTTTGCTGCCCAGTAGTAGAAGTGGTGGGACAAACACTTGCAGTTTCTGTAACCACCCTACAAGTGATTAAGAGTTATAGAAACAATATAGCTGTTTCCACAATCCTAACCACCTTTGGCCATTGTATGCATTTACCATGATTAAAGCCAAATGATGGATTAATGCTGTGTAGAACTCTTCAAATATTTATTCATTTTCTTTGATTGTCCATGTAAATCTAGATATAAATGTTAAACTTTAAAGGCCTATTTCAATGCACTCCTTAAAGGGCACTATTAAAATATGAATTCCAGGCCTAAGTTCTTCTATATTTTCAGTTAAAGGCTATGTATACCTTTGGGGGCAATTTTTTTTAAATGATTGCATTGTACTTATTATGAGCTAAAAATGTTTTTTTTCAATTGGTCTTTATTAAAAATATGGAATCCTTTTTTTGTACATATAGAGATAAGGGTTATTAGATGACCTGCACAAAGTAAAAGTACCAGTCACACTGAAAAACTGTTAACCTTTTGTGACAGAATGGCTCAATATTTTTAATAAAGGCCAATTGAAAATATTATTTTTAGCAAAAAATGAGTAAAATGCAATCATAAACAAAAATTGCCTCAGAAGGTGTACATAGCATTTAAGCTAGCCATACAATAAATCAATTTTGACCAAAACTGCTTATTTCAGCAGGACCAGCCATCCCTGTTATGTGTATGGAGGTGTCCCAACTCTCCTTCAGTAAGGTTACTTTCACATCTGTGATTTCCCCTCATAGGATATCAATAGCTCGGGCAAACGCTTCCGTTTTATCCCCATTGTCAATGGGGACAAAACTGAACTGAATGAAAGGGAATGCATCAGAATGAATTCCGTTCTGTTTGGTTGTGTCCCCATCGCGGACAGAATAATGCTGTCCGCGATGTGGTGCGAATGTAAGTCAATAGGGACGGATCCGTTTTCTCAGACACAATAGAAAACTAATCCATCATTGCTATTTTAAAGATAATACAGCCGGATCCATTAAAAAAGGATGCAGATGGTTGAATTATCGTGACGGAAGCGTTTTTGCTGATCCATGACGGATCCAGCAAAAACGCTGGTGTGAAAGTAGCCTAACAAATGCCAAAGTAAAGAAGGGTCTGCAATGTTTGATTTCAACATGCCTGATCCATCTGTTCTCAAGTGACAGTAGTTGCTACCACAGGTGTCTGGTGGCAGCTTATTCCCCTCTAGAACGTATATATATTTTATATATTATCTTTAATCTGTGAATGCCATGCTGCCTGGGAGAATTAGGGTCCAGGACCTACAGTCGTGGCCAAAAGTTTTGAGAATGACACAAATATTAGTTTTCACAAAGTTTGCTGCTAAACTGCTTTTAGATCTTTGTTTCAGTTGTTTCTATGATGTAGTGAAATATAATTACACGCACTTCATACGTTTCAAAGGCTTTTATCAACAATTACATGACATTTATGCAAAGAGTCAGTATTTGCAGTGTTGGCCCTTCTTTTGCAGGACCTCTGCAATTTGACTGGGCATGCTCTCAATCAACTTCTGGGCCAATTCCTGACCGATAGCAACCCATTCTTTCATAATCACTTCTTGGAGTTTGTCAGAATTAGTGGGTTTTTGTTTGTCCACCCGCCTCTTTAGTATTGACCACAAGTTCTCAATGGGATTAAGATCTGTGGAGTTTCCAGGCCATGGACCCAAAATGTAAACGTTTTGGTCCCCGAGCCATTTAGTTATCACTTTTGCCTTATGGCACGGTGCTCCATCGTGCTGGAAAATGCATTGTTCTTCACCAAACTGTTGCTGGATTGTTGGAAGACGTTGCTGTTGGAGGGTGTTTTGGTACCATTCTTTATTCATAGCTGTGTTTTGGGGCAAAATTGTGAGTGAGCTCACTCCCTTGGATGAGAAGCAACCCCACACATGAATGGTCTCAGGATGCTTTACTGTTGGCAATATATTGTAGAGAAAGGTCGGCACTGCTTTGTATGGTTGCGGTGTAGTCTGAAGAAAGCACGAGTATGTGCTGAAACGCGTCACTATGCGTTACAATAAGTGACTGAATAAACTACATTGACAAAATTCAACGCGTGTGCCGGTCCTCTTTCTTCATTGCTTTACTGTTGGCATGACACAGGACTGATGGTAGCGCTCACCTTTTCTTCTCCGGACAAAACTTGATGCCCCAAACAATCGGAAAGAGGCTTCATCGGAGAATATGACTTTGCCGCAGTCCTCAGCAGTCCATTCACCATATTTTCTGAAGAAGATCAATCTGTCCCTGATGTTTTTTTTTGGAGTGAAGTGGGTTCTTTGCTGCCCTTCTTGACACCAGGCCATCTTCCAAAAGTCTTCGCCTCACTGTACGTGCAGATGCGCTCACACCTGCCTGCTGCCATTCCTGAGCAAGCTGCAGCTGAATCCTCTTTAGGAGACGATCCTGGCGCTTGCTGGACTTTCTTGGACGCCCTGAAGCCTTCTTAACAAGAATTGAACCTCTGTCCTTGAAGTTCTTGATGATCCTATAAATTGTTGATTGAGGTGCAATCTTAGTAGCCACAATATCCTTGCCTGTGAAGCCATTTTTATGCAACGCAATGATGGCTGCACGCGTTTCTTTGCAGGTCAGCCTGGTTAACAATGGAAGAACAATGATTTTAAGCATCACCCTCCTTTTAACAGGTCAAGTCTGCCATTTTAACCCAATCAGCCTGACATAATGATCTCCAGCCTTGTGCTCGTCAACATTCTCACCTGAGTTAACAAGTCCTTTACCGGTCCTTTAATGACAGCAATGAAATGCAGTGGAAAGTTTATGGGATTAAGTTAATTTTCATGGCAAAGAAGGACTATGCAATTCATCTGATCACTCTTCATAACATTCTGGAGTATATGCAAATTGCTATTATAAAAACTTAAGCAGCAACTTTTCCAATATTTATGTAAATCTCAAAACTTTTGGCCACAACTCTACATATCATGTAACTGGCATTTTATTTATGCTGCCTCAGGACTGACGAATGATGAGGGATCAGGAAGGAGTCTATACAGAGTAGAAGGAAGTAAAGAATGTTTTTTACTGTGCTTGCCACACCAAGGGTGGAACATGACAACGATAGTCATGAGAAAAACAAAGTGCACAATCTTTGAATCCTATAGTTTTACATATCCGGACATAATTTAAAAAAAATCTGGTCCTTAGAAGGTCTTAAAATAAGTTTAAATACAATGTCAGATGAACAACAACACGTGGCAGATTCCACCGTGTCGTTATTTATTCAAACAACATGAAGCCAGAATGCAAAAGTCATGTGTGAAAAACTAAGTTCACCCCTTAATTCAATAAGTTGTGTTAACACAGGTCTGAATGCTCCAGGTCAGCTGGTCACACTTTGTAATGATCAATTAATCACGAGCATTTGATTAGCAGCGCCTGGCTGATACTTACCCTCTAATTCCTATGAAAGAAGTAAGTGTGTACTTACAGTAATTTTTCACACACAGTTTCTGTATTTTGGTCTACTTTTTGTTAAATATAATGATATGGTAAAAATTTGTCATGTGTTTTTGTTCATCGGAGGTAGTGTAGTTAATTACCCAATTGTAAGGACCAGATATTTTTTTCTTTAATTATTGTCCTGGTATGTAAAATCATAGAATTCAAAGAGGGTGTGCTTTGTTTTTCTCAAGGCTGTATATCAGGAGAGGATCTGTGGGAATGGACATGACTCCCAGATCTGTGTAGTGCCATATTACAGTAAACTACCAAGGAAATATACAGTGGACTGACTTTTTGGCCCAGAAAAGGGTGTTGTAGGCATCTACATTTCTGGCTGATGGGAAGTACTATGGGAAATGTTGTGGCTGTTGCTCCTCTATACTCTCAATCTGGAAATTCAGGTTGTAAACAAGAGCACAGTGGGAGCATGGAGATTGAAGAATCAGGAAAAGTTGACAGGTACAGTATTACACTCTGTAGGAGACTAGAAAAAGTTTACACAATTAAATTAAATTTTTTAGGATCCCGGACAACCCCTGGTTCTCCCACACATTTCCTGTGATCAGCAGCCATTAAATTCCAAAATGGATGAGAATGTGTGAATAAAATGCAACCACCTGAGCAAGAAACCATTTCAATAGTCAGCAATGAACTGTAATACTGTCTGGTTACAGACCACCACGTCTCACATGCCCCAAGTATTACATGGCCAGAGGCTACCAGTCTTCTCTTTGTTACTCATTTTAGCTTGATGAAGAGTCAGCTTTCCCATCTCAGAATCGATGTGTGAAAAATGTGAACTTATTTAAACCACATATGTTTCCTTTGATCGCCCCAATTTTTTTTTTATTATGCTACATTTATTTTATGCCATTTTCAAATATCAGTGTGCAAATGCCTTTATATTTTATATACACAGACTTTTCTAATCAGTCCATTGTGGGCTAAACACACTAACCGCACTAATATTTATCCTGTGCAGATGTTGTGTTATAATGATTTAGCATAGGTAAGATTGGCCAGTGTAGAGTTTGGGCTGTTTGGCTCAGGACCTACTGAAAACAGGTATAGTATATGTGAATAATAATGGTGTTCGTCATTCTCAGCAAGTAGAAATCTTGGAAATAGTACGATATTTAAGCACAAAATATAATAGTTGCATAAATATTTATTATACAGTGATTAAGCTTTATTTTCATAAAGTACATGGGCCGCGAGCCCCTGAGGAGCAGATGCAGATGATGGGAGTCGCCCTGATGGGGTGTTGTGTCACGGTAAATTCCATTAGGCTGTTGGTCACTTGGGATTGGTGCAGTGGAAATGTAATTGGAAGAATCAGGCCAGAAGTAAATGTATAACAGTCTCTTTATACTGAGTGCTATTACTTGTGGTACATCCAGCAACAGTAAATACACCAGATGTGGTGGTATGGTGGCAGGTTGGATGGCAAATATTTGGCACAAGCAGGCACTTGTAGAGATAGGTGTTGGCTATAAGATTCAGATTTGATCTTGGTCTAGCCTAGTGGTTGTTTAGATGATGGGTGTCTATGTATTTTGTTGATCAGTCTGCTGTCTAATTTCACTGATGTTTTCTGAAATCAGAAGTTGTTGATCTCTCTGGAGTGTGCATCTCACACAAGAAGAATATGATTCCAAGGAGTAGGAGCTCTGGCATGTGCTTCTTCTCCTCTCTGTATCTCTAGAATGGAATTCCCCCTTGTGGCAGGAAGCAGGACCTGCCTACTCCTACCAAGAGGGGGATGAACAGGATGTTTAGCTCTTTTCCTGCCAACCATATCTTCCTCTTGCTGGCCAGAACAATAGAAATGCATAACATTACAATACACAACTACTATATATACAATTGCAGATACCCGAGGTCTGGGTTACTATACATGGCATAGCTATTAAGTAGTGATAAGGTTGATTGTGCAACAACTGTGTAGGCCACTTTTTCTAAGCCTGCAGTCAATTAAAACTTCTCTACATCTCCTTTGCAAACATATGTATCTCCATGGTAAAATACTACAAGCAGGCCCAGTGTAGTGGGATCCTGCAGTCATACATTTCATCCATCCCTTGTGCTTTGCTAACCTGCCAAATGTACATTTTTAAGAAGCAGTATGACTGACAGGTGGAAGGCAGTATGACTGTAAGGTCAAACTGCTCAGAGTTTGTAATCTTTTAACATGGAGACATACATTTCGGCATAAGAACTGTAGACAAAAAATTGTAAGAAATGGTTTGATCAAGACTGATGGACGAAGCCTTTAAAAGGGTTGCCCAAGATTAGAAAAACATGGCTGCTTTCTTCCAAAAACAGCACCACACCTGTCTACAGGTTATGTGCACTGTTGCAGCTCTGACCCTGAGGGCTGGGTCTCCTAGGCAACTGTCAGTGTCTTACTGTGTAAGACGCTGAGAGTTCAATTCAGTACAATACAGAATGTATTGTACTGAATTGAAACAGGGATTAAACCCTGAAAAGGTGAAGTCCCACAGTGGGACAAATATAAAAAGTTTTACAAAGTGAAAAAAAGGGGTTTTTTTTATAATAAAAAAATTAAGTTTCAAGTAAAAAAAAGCATCCTTTTCACAAAAATAAAGTAAAAAAAAAATGTTAAAAATGGGGAAAAAAATAAAAGTAGATATTAGGTATCGCCGCATCTGTATCAACCGGCTCTATAAAAATATCACATGACTTAACCCCTCAGATGAACACCATTAAAAAAATAAAATAAAACTGTGCTAAAAAAAAAACTATGGCTTAGACTATGGAGACACTAAAAAATGTTTTTTTTTTGTTTCAAAAATGCTTTTATTGTGTTAAATGTAAAAAAAATAAAAAAATAAAAGTTGATATTATTAGGTATCGCCTCATCTGGAAGAACATGTTCTATAAAAATACCACACTCCTCAGGTGATCACCGTAAGAAGATAAAATAAAAACGGTGTCAAAAAAGCTATTTTTTTGTCATTTGTCACCTTCAATCACAAAAAGTGTAATAGCAAGCGATCAAAAAGGTGTATGGCCCCCAAAATAGTGCCAATCAAACCATCATCTCATCCCGCAAAAGTTATACCCTACCTAAGACAATCGCCCAAAAAATATAAAAACTATGGCTCTCAGACTATGGAGACACTAAAACACGATTTCTTTTTTGTTTCAAAAATGATATTATTGTGTAAAACAAATAAAATAAAGTATACATATTAGGTATTGCCACGTCCGTAATGACCTGCTCTATAAAAATATCACATGACTTAATCCCTCAGATGAACTCCGTAAAAAATAAAAACTGTGTCAAAAAAGCCATTTTCCCTTACGTCCTACCAGCAGCACAGATGGGGTTAACTGCCCCTGTGGACTGGTAGGACCGGCGGAATTTTAATGAGCCCAAGAACCAATAAACGATCTTCAGCTCCCTGAAAGGGAGGAGATCACCCCCCAGCCCACCGTGTTTTTTTCTGTCCTTTGGACAGGTTGGCAGAGTTCCCTGTGCCTTGTGATATCCTTATATTATTGCTTGACGTGGGTTTGTGTGTTCCTCTTCTGCAGCTCTATATTTCTCTAGTGCTGGTGGGCCCCTTTAAGGTCTCGTTTCTCCACCTCCAATTTTTTTGTAGGTGTTATGACCTGTCTTTTTTGTTTCCAATTACAGACTATGGCTTCCCCCAAGGATCTGGATCAGCGAAAAACTGGGGCCAAGAGGAAGCATTTGGCGTGCTTTGATTGTAACACGCCCTTAGACGACGGCTGTCCCTACTCTAGGTGTGAGAGTTGTCGCACGGCGTCCACGGAACCCACGATGCAGGAGATGTTTCAGTGGACGAAGACATACGTGGATGATTCCATTAAGGGAGTGGTGCGCTTATTGAATGAGAGGTTACCAGGACCCTCTCAGACTCCCATGGATGTGGCCGCTCCAGTCGCACCAGCCGAAAGACCCACCCCCTGTTCGGTGGGGTCTTCTTCTGAGGAAGAAGAGATCACTTCTTGCTTTTTCCCTCCAGAAAAGACACAGAAGCTACTTAAGTCCATCAGGTCGGGGGACCATGATGTTGACATTGGGGAGTCCTCCGATCCCGCCGTACGGACACAGCGTGTCTTCAGAGCGGATGAGACCCTTCTCTCTGTGATGCGCACAGAATGGCAAAAGCCTGAGAAAGGCCCAGTTCTCACTAGAAAGTTTAAACTTATGTACCCGATGGCTAAACCCTTGGTGGAATCGTGGGGTTCCATTCCCAAGGTGGACATGGCGATAGCCAAGTTGTCCCGGCGCACTCTAGTCCCTGCAGATGATGGGTCTAGTCTGCAGGACCCTCTAGATCGGAGGGCAGAGTGCACCCTCAGGAGGAGTTATGCGGTGGCCGCTGCCTCCGCATCAACTTCGATTGCGGCCACTGAAGTAGCCACCTATTTACGCTCTAGGCTCAATCAGATCCAGACAGATGTGGACCAGAGCCTATCCAGGGATGATATCTTAGCAGCTTTCAAGTCAGCCAACCTGGCTATGGATTTCTTAGTCGACTCCACCCAGATGCAGTTGAAGCTGGCCGCCAAAACTATGGCCTTAGTTTCGGCTGCCCGCAGACCACTCTGGCTGAAACCTTGGGTCGCGGACAACGCGTCCAAGTTTAATCTTTGTGGGCTCCCCTTCGAACCAGACAGGCTGTTTGGGTCCGAATTGGATAAAATAATGGAGGGGCTCTCCGACAAAAAGGGGAAGAGCCTCCCCCAGCAGCCCTTTCGGGGACGCCCCAGGCAGGAAAAGAAGCGCGAAGGACGTCCGGGGCAGCAATCTAGGCGCAGAGATTGGGGGGGACCGTCTCGTAAATATTCGAGGCGCTCCCGTAAACCCACTAAGGAGGCAAAACCCTCCTGACTATGGGCCTCTTTGAGGCTCTTGGATAAGCCCTGCTGTCCCTGCAGTGTCTCCTCTAGACTTTCCCGTACCACTCCCCCAGACGCCCGTGGGGGGCCGTCTCTCCCATTTCAAAGACTCTTGGAGTCAGTTGATCGCAGACCCTTGGGTTCTGAACTTAGTCTCCGTCGGGTACCGGGTAGACTTTCTCTCTCTCCCCCCAGAGAGATTCGTCGCTACACGAAACTTCGGGCCGGCCAAACAAGTGGTCCTGGAATCTTACATCCAGGACTATATCTCCAAGGGAGCCCTAGAGGAGGTGCCGGCAGGGGAGAGAGGCCTAGGCATTTACTCACCAGTGTTCCTGGTTCCCAAAAAGACGGGAGACCTCCGGATTATCATCGATTTGAGATTTCTCAATCGATTTATAAGGAAAACAAGGTTTTGCATGGAAACCATAAGGTCAGTCGCCCATATCCTCAACCTCGGGGATGTCATGGCTACTCTGGACCTCAAAGATGCTTATCTTCACATTCCGATCCATTCCGCCTTCCGGAAATTTCTCAGGATCGCGGTCCAGATTTCAGGGGTTCGCAGGCACTTTCAGTTCACCGCGCTCCCCTTCGGAATCTCTTCTGCCCCCCTTATCTTCACCAAGGTGGTGGTATCGGTGGTGGCAGCACTGAGACTTCAAGGGCTAACTATTATTCCTTATCTGGACGATTGGCTTTTCATAGCCTCTTCAGTTCCGATCCTTACCCACCATCTTCAGGTCGCAATCTCCTTTCTTCTCCGCCTAGGCTGGATTATCAACTGGCAGAAGTCGAATGTGAGCCCATCATCTTCAATCCATTATTTAGGATTCGTGGTCGACTCTGTGGAGATGTCCCTCCGGTTGACTCAAGAAAGGAAAGCGCGGATTCAGGACCTGGCAAAGGTCCTTCATGTCCCTCGTCGAGTCTCTATTCGGACTCTCATGAAGATGGTGGGGCTCATGTCAGCGGCTGCGGATGCAGTCCCTTGGGCGCTATGGCACCTCCGTCCTCTTCAGTCGGAGGTCTTACACTTATGGAACGGCAGCCCTGCGGGGCTAGATTCCCTGTGCTCCCTTTCCGGTCAAACCCGGAATTCCCTCAGATGGTGGTTTCGGCTGCCAGCAGGGAAGTCTATGACCCAACCAGTTTGGGTCATATTGACTACAGACGCGTCCCTTGTAGGCTGGGGCGCTCACCTGGACGGATCCCAAGTGCAGGGATCTTGGTCCCCCCTGGAGCTGCATCTTTCCTCCAATCTTCGCGAGATGCGAGCTATCCGGCTAGCCCTCCTTCACTTCGCCCCTCAGATTCGGGGCAAAGCGGTGAAAGTCCAGTCAGACAATATGACTGTGGTTCTTTATATAAACAAGCAGGGAGGCACAAGGTCATTACCCCTTCTATCAGAGATCGGGGTGATCCTTCGGTGGGCAGAGCTGAACCTTTCCCATCTATCTGCCGTTCATATCCGAGGTTCCCTCAATATGATAGCAGACCGCTTAAGTCGAGGATTACCGACCATGGAGTGGTCTCTGCATCCGGAGGTCTTCAGGCAGCTAGTTCACAGTTGGGGTATGCCAGAGGTGGACCTCATGGCAACCAGGTTCAACGCCAAGGTGCTGAGGTTCTGTTCCCTGTACCGGGAAGACAACCCCCTGGCGATAGATGCTCTGTCGATACCGTGGAGGTTCAGGCTGGCTTATATCTTCCCTCCTTTTTCCATGATACTGAGGGTATTGATGAAAATCCGTCAGGATCAGGCCTCGGTAATAGCCATCATACCGTTTTGGCCCAAAAGATCCTGGTTTACCCAGCTCATTCAGATGAGTCGGGGACAATACTGGAGACTCCCCCCGGAGCAGACCCTGGTGTCGTGGGACACTCACCTCTGCCCAGATCTGCACAGGTTCAACCTGACAGCCTGGAGGTTGATCAGTCCCTTCCCAACATAGAAGGGCTTTCCGAGTCGGTCCTGAGAACTTTGTCGCATTCCCGAGCAGAGTCTACAAACAAGGCCTACTCCAGGATCATGAGAATCTTCGTGGCATGGTGTGATTCCAAACAGGTGGCGTCTGCAGATCCGCCCCTTCCTGCGATACTACATTTCCTTCAGGACGGATTAGATAGAGGCCTATCTCCAGCTACCTTGAAGGTACAAATTTGTGCCATCTCGGCCTGTCTCAACAGGCCATACTCTCGGGACCCACTCATCAAACGCTTCTTGAAGGGAGCGGAAAGACTAAAGCCTACTATACTGAAACCCATTCCCCAATGGGATCTTTCAGTAGTGCTCAGGGGTCTAGCATCTCCCCCCTTCGAGCCTTTGGAGGAGGTTGATTTCAAATATTTAACTCTAAAGATGGTCTTTCTTCTGGCTATAGCCTCAGCCAAAAGAGTCTCTGAATTGCAGGCTTTCTCTGCAATTCATCCATATATTATTTTCTTACAGGACAGAGTACTCCTGAAGTTTTTACCATACTTCAGACCTAAGGTGCCTACTTTTCAAAACATCAACCAGGTAATCTCCTTACCAGTTTTGTTTACAGCCTCCTCCTCTGATACTCCAGCTAGAGATCCGCTGGATATTTCTAGATGCCTCCAGATCTATGTGGATAGATCCAGAGAGTTCAGGATAGATGAGAATCTCCTTATCCTGTTTGCCGGTAAGTCTAAAGGCCGTAAAGCGTCTAAAGCCACCATTAGTCGCTGGATCAAGGAGGCCATTAAGGAAGCTTTTGTCTCCCAAACCTTAGATCCTCCCGAGTTTGTGAGAGCCCATTCTACTAGGGCGGTCTCCACCTCGGTTGCGGAAAGAAGCCTTCTTCCCTTAGAGTTGATCTGTAAGGCGGCCTCCTGGAGCTCTGAGTCAACCTTCATCTCCCATTATAGGATAGATGCTAGGATGGCAGAGTTTTCGGCTTTTGGGCAGACAGTTCTTACTTCTGCCAGGCATGAGGACCCTCCCTAGGGGTTTTATCTTGCTATCTCCCCATCTGTGCTGCTGGTAGGACGTAAGGGAATCGTTAATTTCTAACGATAATTTGTTTTCCCTTAGTCCTAACAGCAGCACACAAATATCCCTCCCTAAATACATCATACTTGTTAAAAACACGGTGGGCTGGGGGGTGATCTCCTCCCTTTCAGGGAGCTGAAGATCATTTATTGGTTCTTGGGCTCATTAAAATTCCGCCGGTCCTACCAGTCCACAGGGGCAGTTAACCCCATCTGTGCTGCTGTTAGGACTAAGGGAAAACAAATTATCGTTAGAAATTAACGATTTTGTCACCTTACATCACAAAAAGTGTGATACCAAGTGATGAAAAGTCATAAGCACCCTAAAATAGTACAAATCAAATTGCCATCTCATACCCCAAAAAATTATCCCCTACATAAGACAGTAGCCCAAAAAAAAAAAGAAGAAACTATGGCTTTCAGAATATGGAAACACTAAAATAATATTTTTTTTAAAACATGCTTGATTATGTGAAACTGAAACAAACAACCAAAAATAGTCATATTTGGTACTGCGTGTCCATAACAACCTGCTCTATAAAAATACCATGTGATCTAACCTGTGAGATGAACATTGTAAATAACAAAAATTTAAAACGGTGCCAAAAATTGTAAGGCTACATGCACACGACCGTGTGTGTTTTGCGGTCCCGCAAAAAAAAAGGATGACATTCCGTATGGCATCCGTTTTTATTGCGGATCCATTGTAATAATGCCTATCCTTGTCCGCAAACTAGAAAAAAATAGGACATGCACTATTTTTTTAGCGGAGCAACGGAACGGACATACTGATGCGGACAGCACACTGTGTGCTGTCCTTGTTTTTTGCAGACCCATTGAACTGAATGGGTCCGCATCCTATCCGCGAAAAAAACGGATTGGACACTGAAACAAAATACGGTCGTGTGCATGTAGCCTAATATCGAGCAACCTAAAATCATATGTACCCTAAAATAGTACCAACCAAACTGCCACCTTATTCCGTAGTTTCCAAAATGGGGTCTTTTTTGGAGTTATTACTCTAGGGGTGCATCAGGGTTTTTTCAAATGCTGCTTTCCAAAAACCATATGGCGTTCCTTTCCTTCTGCGCCGTGCCGTGAGTTTTGTTTGACTGTTAACCCTTGCTTTGTTACTGTAAAAAATGGATTAAAATTGAAAATCTGCCAAATAAGTGAAATTCTGAAAATTCTGCTACATTTTCCTTTATTTATTGTGGAAAACCTAAATAGTTAACAAAGTTTGTAAAATCGTTTCTACTCTATGGGTGCATCAGGGGGTCTTCAAATGTGACATGGCAGCCTAAAATTATCCCAGTGAAATCTACTTTCCAAAAACCATATGGCGTTCCTTTCCTTCTGCGCAATGCCGTGTGCCCGTAAAGCAGTTTTCGACTACATATGGGATGTTTCTGGAAACTAGAGAATCAGGGCAATAAATATTGAGTTTTGTTTGGCTGTTAACCTTTGCTTTGTTAGTGGAAATAAATTGATTAAAATAGAAAATCTGCCCAAAAAGTGAAATTCGGAAATGTTATTGCTATATTTCCAAGCCTATAGACCTTACTTTACCTATTAAACGTCTATGAGGGACAGTATCAAAAGCCTTTGCAAAATCCAGAAACACTACCTCCACAGCCGCCCCTCTGTCCAGGCTTCTACTCACCTCCTCATAAAAACAAATCAGGTTAGTCTGACAACTTCTGTCCTTGGTAAACCCATGTTGGTTATATGACTGTAAATAATATTATAAGTAATACTTCTGTATATAGTCCCTTAAGAGTCCTTCAAACATTTTTCCCACAACAGAAGTTAAACCAACCGGTCTATAATTATCTGTGGAGGACCTAGATCCTATTATGAATATGGGCACCACATTTACCTTGCATCAATCACTTGGCACTGTACCAGTTCCAAGAGAATCTTAAAAAATTATAAACAGGGGCACATCAATGATTGAACTGAGCTCTTTAAGAACTCTTGGGTGTAATCCATGTGGACCCGGAGCCTTGTTCACATTTACCTTATTTAACTTAGCTTGGACCATATCTACGGGTAGCCAATTGAGTATATTACTGAATGTACTAACAGCCCCAGCACTACAGATATCAGCTCCTTTCTTTTGTATATACAAGAGCTGAAAAAACCATTTAGTGAAATTTTTTAGTTCAATTACTCAATGTGGACTTGAAGTTCTCCCATTTATCCTCAGTATAAACTTGCCTGAAATGCTGCCCTCAACCCAGGGAAATTAGCCTTTTTAAAATGCAGTGTTTTTGCTGTGCCTGAGAGCTTCTATAAACTGACCCATAAAGTTGTCCTGCAGCAAGTTGAGGAATCTTCTTCCCTTTGCGGTTGAGGCAGAACCATAACCTCAGTCAATATCTGTGAAGTTAAATAATCTCCTATTATGACCACTGTACCAGCCTGTGCAGCCCGCTCTATTTGGTTATACAGTTGAGCTTCTATCTCCTCTGTGATGTTAGGGGGTCTATAGATTACAAATCATGGAAAAAAATAATATAAAACATCCTGCACGATATGATGATGAATATTGCGGATGTACATACTGTAGCTACATTTATACAGTCACAGAAAATAATGCACTATAATAATAGATGCAAGCATAACATGTGGACTAAGCCCCCACTCTATTGATAAAATCTGAGACACTTGGTCAATACATTTTGATCAAAACACATCTAAGCCCGCCTACCAAGCGACAAGGTGGTCTCAGTTCAGGCGGGTCCTATGCTAAATTTGCCTATGCCGTTATGCATTTATGTTCAGGAGCGCAGACCCCGCACATATAGTGTATTGCTCCTAGTTACCGCCATGTGCAGCAGCAACCGGTGGGAGGAGCACACACAACTATATGTACCACCTTAATCAAGGTCGCCCATTAGATAGGTGGGGCATGTACATCCGCAACATTTATTATCATATTGTGCGGGATGTTTTTTTTTTTTTTTTTTTCCCGTGATTTGTTTAACTTGTCTTGAAGGAGTGGAATCTTCATTTGTGAATACGATCCTATCTTGGGAGTAGTATTCATGTGCACTTTTGCCCTACTTATCTAACAGGCGACCTTGATTCCACGCCATTTGGAATTTTTCTTCCAGCTTCCCGCTACATTGTATTCAATATCAAATGACACCATTAGAAAGTACAACTTGTACTACAAAAAACAAGCTCTTATATGGCTATATGAACCAAAAAATTAAAAAAAGGTTTGGCTCCAGGAATGCAGGGAGTGAAAAACAAAACTGCAGTAACAAAAAATCCTCTGGGACTCAAATAACATTATGCAACAAAAACAATTTGCAAGTGTCCTCTTTCTAGGTGTTGTTTTTCTTCTGATTAGAATGGAAATAAGCTGTGACTTGCCAAGCTATTTCTCTCAGTCAATCTAATTTTAGTTGTAAACCTGGATATACTAATAAATTCATAATTTCAGTAACTGAGCTAGTTGCTATACAGCCATAGCTATTCTGTCACGGTCCCTCCCATGACAGAGGTTAGAAGATCTGAGAGGCTGACTGCATGTGAGGTTATCTGACAGGCTCTCACTTGTTGTAGTGTTGTTATTGGTTATGACCACACCTCTTGTCTCAGGCGTAGCTTGTGGTCATTACTGCTCCTCTATTTAGTCTGGACTCACACTTCATACTATGCGGTTGATATTATCTGCCTGGAGTTGGAAGAGCTGGTGTGTGGTCCTCATCTGAGTTCCTGATCATCCATTTTCTGTTGACGATAAGTGTACTTTTCTTTCTATTTTGTTGTCCCCATTTGCTCGTTGTTTACTAGGCCTGAAGGAGACACTGGTTTGTTCATCTAAAAAGAAGCCAGTAGTCTCAGACCCTGTCACTACTCCTAGGGCTATTCAGGGTTACTAGGCCCTAGGTTTACGGTGTATGAATATTCCCACCTTCAGGGTCTATTCATACTGACAGGAATCAGGGCTAGGTTTAGGGTTTCCTAGGTGGTTACCGTTTACCTTTCCCTAGCCTTGAGGCCTACTTCCTGGTTATTTTCCTCCTGTTGTCATTCTGGTGTCCCTCCCCTCCCCTTACATTGTGACACATACATGTCCAAGAAACCAGATTGTGGATATGGTTATCAATAAAACTTCTACCACACTGGTAACTTTTTGATAATGTAATATCCCCCTTTATTTGTAATTATTTTGAGAAACTAGAAATTACCATTTTTCACTTTATAAGACTTTGTAGAGGAAAATCGGAAAAATATATTTTGAATCAAACCTCAGATCAGACCCCCAATCTTCATAAGACCTCCAACGTAGACCCCCAGTCTTCATTAGACCCCATATTAGACCTCAAATCAGACCCCCATATCAGATCTTCGGATCAGCACCCATATCAGATCCTCATATCAGACCCTCATATCACACCATAGATCAGACCCCCATATCAGACCTCAGATCAGACCAAAAATAACTAAATAAATGTACCTCTCCTGCTCCGCCGCCACTCTGCACATTCCACCACCCTTCCTGCTTCCTGCTCCCTGTTCTTCCCCAGTCCTGTACTGCACTGTGACCTGACATTGTACAGTGTCAGTTCATAGTGCGTGCACTAAATCCTGATGCTGTACGCAGTCAGGACTGTATAGCATGGGCCTGGAGAAGACCAGGGAGCAAGAAACACAGCCAGGAGCATTGTATTCACCTTTTCCCACGCCTACTGGATACTAGTGAGCGATACCATAATGGAAGCACTCACTAATATTCACTTTATAAGACATTTCTCCCCCACTTTTGCATCTTATGAAGCAAAAAAAAAAGGCAGTAAATTTAGTCTGGATCAGAGCTTCCCCTTAGGGACTAACAGTAGGTATTAGATTTAGATATCAGGCTCTTAAGAGTTTAAGTCCACTAGAGGGACTAAAATAAAAGGTGAGAAAAGGTTCCAAATGTAAAAAAAAATTAAAAAGCATATATCAGAATACATGTCAAAAAATAGATGGAAAAAAAGAAAGTAACTGGTATTGTTGCATCCAAATTAAACCAAACCTATAAAATGATCATGATATTTAACTTGCACTCTGAAAATCGAAATCGAATGAAAAACGATCAAAAAGTCTTATGTATGCCATTATAGTGCCAATAAAAGTGTCACCTCTTCCTCCAAAAAACAAGCCCCCACCCAGCTTCATCAACAGAAAAGTTAAGTTATATCTCTCAGAACATGGTGTAACAAATGATTGCTTAAAAAGTGTTTGTGCAAAAGTAGTAAACTATAAAAAATATATATATATATATATTGTAATTCTGGTATCGATTTAATTGTATTAACTTGCAGAATAAAGTCATAATGGCACCTATATCGCATGATGCCCAAAAAGCTAAATCCTCAGAAATGTGGGATTGTTCTTTATCCATTCCAATACATTATACCATTGGTATAATGGTTGCAAAAAATAATAATGTGTATGAAAAATATTAAAATTATGGCTTTTGAAATGTAATGATGAATAACGGAAAATAGCTTTATCTCTGTGGCCAAAATAGGCACAACCTTAACCTCTTCCGGACACAGGGCATACAGGTACGCCCTTATATCCTGGTACTTAAGGACACAGGGTGTACATGTACGCCCTGTGTATTTTCGGTCACTGCCGTGCGGCTGGCGGTGATCGGAGCCCGGTGCCTGCTTAAATCATTGAGCAGGCACCTAGGCTAAATGCGCTGGGGGGTCCCATGACCCCCCCATGTCGGCGATCGCACCAAACCGCAGGTCAATTCAGACCTGCTGTTTGCTGCGCTTTCTGCAGTTTCTGATCCCCGTGGTCCCTGACCGCGGGGATCAGAAACTTTAGTATTTCTAAAATATGTCTTTATCCCCCCCCCCGAACCCCTGAGTGATTTTATCCCGGTGGGAGGTGCGATCCCCCGCCCGCCTGCCCTTTAATAATCGTTGGTGGCCAGTGGGTATACCAGGGTGTCAGCACATTGCTGACACCCTGGTATAAACGGCTGACATCTGTGATGCGATGCCAGCCGTTTAACCCCTTCCATACCGCGGTCCGTACGGACCGCTGTATGGAAGAGGTTAACAGTCAGGGAGCTCCCTCCCTCTCCCATCGGGGGGGCTGCTGTGCCTTTGCAGCCCCCCGATGGGAGAGGGAGAGAGCCCCCAGACAGATCCCCTCCTTACCCTTCCCCGTCTGCGAAGTTGTGGCAGACAGGGAAGGTTCCTATGGCAACAGGACGCCTTCTCAGGCATCCTGCTGTCCATGGTGCTGAACAGATCTGTGCTAAAGGCATAGATCTGTTCAGACAAAGTGTAAGTAAAATACAGTACAGTACCCTATATAGTGTACTGTATTATACAGACATCAAACCCACTGGATCTTAAAGAGCCAAGTGGGTCTGGGTAAAAAAAAAGTGAAAAAAAGTGAAAAAAATGTAAAAATCAAAAAACACATTTATCACTGATTAAAAATGAAAAAAATAAATTCCCTATACATGTTATACATCACCGCGTCCGTAACGACCTGCTCTATAAAACGGTCATGTTACTTTACCTGAACGGTGAACGCCATAAAAATAAAAAATAAAAAAACATGATGAAATTGAAATTTTGCCCACCTTACTTCCCAAAAAAGGTAATAAAAGTGATCAAAAAAGTTGTATGTGCGCCAAAGAAGTACCAATCAAACCGTCACCTCATCCCACAAAAAATGAGACCCTACCTAAGATAATCGCCCAAAAACTGAAAAAACTATGGCTCTCAGAATATGGAGACACTAAAACTTGATTTTTTTTTGCTTCAAAAATGAAATAATTGTGTAAAACTTACATAAATAAAAAAAAGTATACATATTAGGTATCGCCGTGTCCGTAATAACCTGCTCTATAAAATTATCACATGACCTATCCCCTCAGGTGAATACCGTAAAAAACAAACAAAAGAAAAACGGTGTAAAAAAGCTATTTTTTGTCACCTTACTTCACAAAAAGTGTAATAGCAAGCGATCAAAAAGTCATACACACCCCAAAATAGTGCCAATCAAACCGTCATCTCATCCCGCAAAAATCGTACCCTACCCAAGATAATCGACCAAAAACTGAAAAAACTATGGCTCTCAGAATATGGAGACACTAAAACTTGATTTTTTTTGTTTCAAAAATGAAATCATTGTGTAAAACTTACATAAATAAAAAAAATGTATACATATTAGGTATCGCCGCGTCTGTGACAACCTGCTCTATAAAAATATTACATGATCTAACCTGTCAGATGAATGTTGAAAATAACAGGAAAAGGACCTTTGGTGACATCACTGCGATCATCACATGGTCCATCACATGATCCATCACATTGTGATGGACCATGTGATGAGTGCAGTGACGTCACCACAGGTTCTTTTCCTCATAGATGAAGACAGAAGAGATGCCGGCTGCGCGATCAAGTGGATTAAGGTGAGTTAAATTATTTTAAAAAATTTTAACCCCTCCAGCCCTAATTTACTATGCATTCTGTTTTAAGAATGCTATTATTTTCCCTTATAACCATGTTATAAGGGAAAATAATTACATCTACACAACCTTGAACCCAAACCTGAACTTCAGTAAAGACGTTCGCGTTGCATTGCATAAAAACTGAACAACGGAATGCAAATACAGTCAAAACTGACTGCAATTGCCTACCTACTCGCGCGGGTTTGCCGCAATCGACCCGGGACGCATCCTGAGCCAAAACGTGACACCCGTGTGAAAGAGGCCTAAGGGTTTTAAGAAGAACTCTAGTTTTTTATTTTTTTGATAAAATGACCAGGATCTGGTAATGTCACTAAAGACTACAGTCAGTTTTCAGATTCCAGCAGTGTTTATCAGTTTATTATGTTGTTGTCCAGATTCTCACTATCCAAGCATGTGGCAGGAAGTGGGTCACACTGTGAGATGGTTGCAGAGAGGCCAGTAAGTTACATGGTTTCAGAGTGGTGTCACATGATCCAACAAATCCAGCAATTTTAACCTACTGGGTAGGTAGAAAATAAATCAAGAAGATAGCTACACCACTAGGCAATGTGACACAATGTGTTTTCATCAAAAGAAATTAAATCACCAGAGTGATGTTTTAAACCAGATGCTAATACATTTTATTTTTTATAATCTGTTTTTATTTTTTGATTGTAGATTTTTTATTCTTTCTTTCTCTATGCAATATTTTGGTGGTAGCCATCTTGCCTCAGCTGCTGTTAACAGCATTTAGATACAGTATATGCTTTATAGCAGCCACATGGACCATAGACACAATAGACAGGGAATGTTCATTGACTTCTAGGTCTAAAAAAACACTGCTTTTCTCTGTAACCTGTACAGAGGTCATAATGCAGGGAGGGGAGTAGATAAGTTGTGATCATCACCTATTGTGAATGACTATCTATCTATCTATCTATCTCTACGGTATCTAATGTACAAATATTAACAGGCACTCATTCATCTAAGAATGTTCCAAGGAAAATAGATGTAAAAAAATATATATATTTATTATATCCACATGCAATTAGACAGGTCACATAAAAATAATAAAAATATAAAACAATAATGATAAAAATGTATTTAAAAAAAGCGGTTAAGGGGTGTAGATGGTATACGGTAATCTTGAGGCAGACAGAGACGCACACCCTCAGTTGCGTGTGCACCAATATAATCCACAGGAATCCTAGCTGAGTACATGTACTTATCTTCTACAGAAAAATAAATCCACAACCGGCGGCTGTAAATGTCGCACAAAGAAAACGCACTTCACAATTTCATTTGGAGTAATTGGAAACCATAATATTATGCAGAAATTATAGACCTATATATGATGGTAATATGATTGCTCAAAATTCATTCATGAATCAGCATACTTAAAGAGGACCTTTCACCTGGAAAAACATTTTGAACTAAGTATCCTGACATATACAGCAGCGCCCAGGGATCTCACTGCACTTACTATTATCCCTGGGCGCCGCTCCGTTCTCCCGTTATGTCCTCCGGTATGTTCGGGGACTTGATTATAGTAGGAGGAGACTGCCCTTGTTCTGCTGGGCGTCTCCTCCTCCTAGGCTGTAGCGCTGGCCAATCGCAGTGCACAGCTCACAGCTCACAGCCAGGGAGTTTTTTTTCTCCCAGGCTGTGAGCTCTGCGCTGCGATTGGCCAGCGCTACAGCCTAGGAGGAGGAGACGCCCAGCAGAACAAGGGCAGTCTCCTCCTCCTATAATCAAGTCCCCGAACATACCGGAGGACATAACGGGAGAACGGAGCGGCGCCCAGGGATAATAGTAAGTGCAGTGAGATCCCTGGGCGCCGCTGTATATGTCAGGACACTTAGTTCACAATGTTTTTCCAGATGAAAGGTCCTCTTTAATTAGATGGAAAAGTCACTGTGCATAGTTGTATAGACAGATCAAACACATGATTGTTTTATTAAAAACGTCCAATTTTATGCAGTACTCTTGGAAATGTGCAAAGTTTCAATTCAGATGTAACTAATCAATCAGTGTTTGCAGTTCATATCGAATTCCCAGTATATGGCAGAGTGAGCCTCCTGACACTCCGCGCTGTTACCGGTATGCGCCTCTGTTCAGTGTCCCACGTGGCGTCATTTATTGTACTCTACTTACGGTATCTATCTATAATCTGTCATTGTAATCCTGTCAATGATTATAATGAGATGACTGGTCAAAAGTGAACTCCACAGAACAGCAATTGTCAACCTATTATATTAGGCTTACTACTAGAACAAAAACTACAGGATGTTTTTGAATATAGATAGTGACATTGAAAATATAAAATATAACATTACCAAAAATTCTTAAAATAAACTTGAAAACTTGATTTAAACAATAGGTTATTTTCTGATGACAGATTTCTTTTAAAGGGAACCTGACATCAACTTTATGCTGACCTCACTGAGGGCAGCATAAAATAGTGACAGAAATGCTGATTTCAGCGGTGTGTCACTCATGAGGTAAAAGTAAGTGGTTGCTGAGGACCAGCATCATAATCATTGCAGCACAGGCCTTGAAAAGAGTCCAATCTACCTGAGAAGAGTCATGTGTAACGGGGTGCCGAAGGCGCACTCGGTCTCCCATCAGCCGCAGACCTGCTGCTTTGCTTCGGGAGCGAGGATCTGTGTTTGACCTCGCTGGGAGGCTCCCTGCTCCTAGGTCTGCCTTGAGCGCCGAGCTGATCACTCGGTGCTCGACTTTTCTGTCTGTCGGTCATGTGACGCTGGCCACGTCACATGACCCTCACTCCCCACTATAAATACAGGCAACCTGCTGGCTACAGGTTGCCTGTGATTTTGGTCCCTAAGGCTACATTCACACGTCAGTATTTTCCTATATCCCGATTTTCGGTCCGTTTTTTGCGGATCCGTTGTTCCTGAAAATGTTTCCGTATGTCATCCGTTTTTTGCGGATCAGCAAAAAACGGAAACATGTATAAAGTTCAATAATCAAATAAAGTTGTTTGGATTTCTTTGAAAAAAAAATAAAATAAATAAATAAATAAATAAATATTTGTTATGTGTTTCCAGGAACGGATTCCGCAAAAAACGGATGACATACGGAATGACATCCGAATGTCTTCAGTTTTTTGCGGATCCATTGACTTTGTATTGTATCAGGATCCGAATTTTGCGGACAAGAATAGGACATGTTTTATATTTAAACGGACATGCGGAACGGAACAACGGAAACGGACAGCACACAATGTGCTGTCCGATTTTTTCCAGGACCCATTGAAAATGAATGGGTCCAGATCTGGTCCTGATCTGTTCCGCAAAAAACGGAACAGATCAGGAAAGAAAAAACGGACGTGTGAATGGACCTTTAGGCTGTGTATTATTATTGTTATTAAGCTTACCTTTGGATTTGACCCTTGATCTGCTTCCTGACACCTCTTCTGCCTGCTCCCTGAACCTTGACGCTACCGCTTGGATTTTGACCTCAGCTTGCTTTTTGATTTTGTCTCTGTCTCCTCCCTCGTACTGACATGACCTCCTGGACTGACCCCGGATAGTTGGCCTGCTTCGCTGTTCCGTTTTTGGTGGTACCTTGCTTGTTCCACCTCTATGTCCGATCGAGTGCTACCTCCCATTGGCTGTCCATTTCCCTGCTGTCTCTATCTCTCTGCTTGCACTTACTCAGGTCAGGGACTGTCACCCAGTTGCGCCCCGTCACCTAGGGCGGGTGTTGCAAGTAGGCAGGGACAGGGAACCGGGTGGCAGCTCAGGGGGTGCACCTCCGCTCTATCTTTATACCCGTGACGCTACCCTGTGACAGTCATGGTTATTCATAATCTCCTGCTCTACCGCCCATCTGCTGATGATTGGCAGTTGTCTCCTAGAGAGAAAGGGAGAAAACTAGGTAGAAGACTGTCAGTCATCAGCGGGTGGGCAGGGAGAGCAGGAATCCATGAATACCATGACTCTTCTCAGGCGGCCGTGACTCTTTTCCAGGCCCAGTCTGCAATGATTGTGATGTTGGTTCTCGATAACCACTTACTTTTACCTTATAAATAACAGACCGCTGAGATCAACTCACCTGTCTCTACTTTGTGCTGCCGTTAGTATGGGCAGCATAAAGTTGATGACAGGTTCCCTTTAAAGGTTTTTCTTTAAATCCTAAAAAAATAACATTTCAATTAGTATTGCAGTACATGCACTTTCAGCCTAAACTGTTTCTATAAAACCAATGGGTTAATGACTGATGTGCATTTAGCATTTGTTCTATGCTGTTTTATGTTTTAATCCAGGGATTAATTTTCTCATTGTAGAAATATTATAATGTAGACATAGCAATCTATGATTATAGTATTATGCATGAAAGCAAGGGTGGAGGATAAGAAGACTGATAGCACAGGGAAATAAATAATGATTGTAGTAATTCATGTAATGCTGCATGTATTTGGTATATACAAGATTAAAAATTCAGCTTAAAGAGGACCTGTGACCATGGAATGCAGTATAATCGGTAGGCAGCATGTTATAGAGCAGAAGGAGGAGCTGAGCAGATTGATACATGGTTTTGTGGGAGAAGATTCAGTAAAACTTGTAATTCATACATTTAAATCTCTGCTATTTCTGATTACATTTTTCATGGAGGAGGTTGTATCAGTGATTGATAGCATTCTCTGTGTGAGTGTGTATGTGTATACATAGATGGCAGTCAGTCACTGATAGTTTTACATGGGGAGGTGTTATCAGTGATTGATAGCATTCTACAGTTGCAAGAAAAAGTATGTGAACCCTTTGGAATGATATGGATTTCTGCACAAATTGGTCATAAAATGTGATCTGGTCTTCATCAAGGTCACAACAATAGACAATTACAGTCTGCCTAAACTAATAACACACAAAGAATTAAATGTTACCATGTTTTTATTGAACACACCATGTAAACATTCACAGTGCAGGTGGAAAAAGTATGTGAACCCTTGGAATTAATAAATGGTTGAACCGCCTTTGGCAGCAATAACTTCAACCAAACGTTTCCTGTAGTTGCAGATCAGACGTGCACAACAGTCAGGAGTAATTTTTGACCATTCCTCTTTACAGAACTGTTTCAGTTCAGCAATATTCTTGGGATGTCTGGTGTGAATCGCTTTCTTGAGGTCATGCCACAGCATCTCAATCGGGTTGAGGTCAGGACTCTGACTGGGCCACTCCAGAAGGCGTATTTTCTTCTTTTTAAGCCATTCTGTTGTTGATTTACTTCTATGCTTTGGGTCGTTGTCCTGTTGCAACACACATCTTCTGTTGAGCTTCAGCTGGTGAACAGATGGCCTTAAGTTCTCCTGCAAAATGTCTTGATAAACTTGGGAATTCATTTTTCCTTCGATGATAGCAATCCGTCCAGGCCCTGACGCAGCAAAGCAGCAGCCCCAAACCATGATGCCCCTACCACCATACTTCACAGTTGGGATGAGGTTTTGATGTTGGTGTGCTGTGCAAACTGTAAACGTGCAGCAATGTTTTTTTTGGACAGCAGTGGCTTCCTCTGTGGTATCCTCCCATGAAATCCATTCTTGTTTAGTGTTTTACGTATCGTAGATTCGCTAACAGGGATCTTAGCATATGCCAGAGACTTTTGTAAGTCTTTAGCTGACACTCCAGGATTCCTCTTCACCTCATTGAGAAGTCTGCGCTGTGCTCTTGCAGTCATCTTTACAGGACAGCCACTCCTAGGGAGAGTAGCATCAGTGCTGAGCTTTCTCCATTTATAGACAATTTGTCTTACCGTGGACTGAACAGCAAGGCTTTTGGAGATACTTTTATAACCCTTTTCAGCTTTATGCAAGTCAACAATTCTAATTCTTAATCGTAGGTCTTCTGAGAGCTCTTTTGTGCGAGGCATCATTCACATCAGGCAATGCTTCTTGTGAAAAGCAAACCCAGAACTGGTGTGTGTTTTTGATAGGGCAGGGCAGCTGTAACAAACACCTTTAATCTCATCTCATTGATTGGACTCCAGTTGGCTGACACCTCACTCCAATTAGCTCTTGGAGATGTCATTAGTCTAGGGGTTCACATACTTTTTCCACCTGCACTGTGAATGTTTACATGGTGTGTTCAATAAAAACATAGTAACATTTAATTCTTTGTGTGTTATTAGTTTAAGCAGACTGTGATTCTCTATTGTTGTGACTTAGATGACGATCAGATCACATTTTATGACCAATTTGTGCAGAAATCCATATCATTCCAAAGGGTTCACATACGTTTTCTTGCAACTGTATGTGTATGTGTGTATACATAGATAGCTGTCAGTCACTGATAGTTTTACATGGGGAGGTGTTATCAGTGATTGATAGCATTCTATGTGTGTGTGTGTATACATAGATAGCTGTCAGTCACTGATAGTTTTACATGGGGAGGTGTTATCAGTGATTGATTGCATTCTATGTGTGTGTGTGTGTGTATACATAGATAGCTGTCAGTCACTGATAGTTTTACATGGGGAGGTGTTATCAGTGATTGATTGCATTCTGTGTGTGTGTGTGTGTGTGTATACATAGATAGCTGTCAGTCACTGGAATGCACACAAAGTAACTTCCGTTTTTTGGTTGACCCATTGAAATGAATGGTACCGCATACAGTCCGCAAAAAAAATGCAACGGACACGGAAAGAAAATACGTTTGTGTGCATGAGCCCTAAGTGTGTATACATAGGCAGCTGTCAGTCACTAATAGCTGTACACAGGGAAGGTTTTATAAGTGATTAATAGCATTCTCTGTATAAGTGTGTATACATAAATATCTGTCAGTCACTGATAGTTGTACACTGGGAAGGTGTTATCAGTGATTGATAGCATTCTCTGTGTAAGTGTGTATACATAGCTATCAGTCACTGATAGTTGTACATGGATGAGTTGTTATCAGTGATTGATAGCATTCTCTGTGTAAGTGTGTATACATAGATGGCTGTCAGTCACTGATAGTTGTACACAGGGGTGGTGTTATCAATGATTGATAGCATTCTCTGTGTAAGTGTGTATACATAGATAGCTGTCAGTCACTGATAGTTGTACACAAGGGAAGTGTTATCAGTGACTGATGGCATTCTCTGTGTATGTGTGTATACATATAGTAGATAGGTGTTATCAGTAGTTGATAGTATTCTCTGTGTAAGTGTGTATACAGAGATAGCTGTCAGTCACTAATGGTCATACACAGGGGAGGTGTTCAAAATGTAATTTTATTTCATAGCTACATAGTTAAATAGTTAGAATGGTTGAAAAAAGACATAAGTCCATCAAGTTCAACTAAGAGATAGGTGGGGACGCGAATCCCAGAAGGAAATGAGACTCAGATTTCGACACGTTTTCATAAGCATTAATGTTGTTTACGTTTAAGAATTCATCGAAACCCTTTTTAAAACTGTCCACTGTTCCTGCTGTGACCACGTCCTGAGAAAGTCTATTCCACAGATTCACAGTTCTTGCAGTAAAGAAGTTTTGATGCTTCTAGAGACTGAACTTTTTCCTCTTCATTCGGAGGCAGTGCCTCTTGTCTTTTGAGCGCATTTTACATGGAACAGTTTTTCTCCGTATTTTTTTGTATGGCCCATTTATATATTTGTATAGGTTAATCATGTCCCCCCTTAGATGTTTCCTCTCAAGACTAAATCAATTCAATTATTTTAATCTTTCTTCATAACTAAGACCCTCCATGCCCCTTATCAGTTTAGTCGCTCTCCTCTGTACTTTTTGCAGCTGCAGTGCATCCTTTCTATGTACTGGTGCCCAGAACTGAACTGCATATTCCAGATGAGGCCACACCAGCACTTTGTAAAATGGTAATATTACATCCCTGCCCGCGAGTCCATGCCTCATTTAATGCATGACAACATCCTGGTGGCCTTAGAAGCAGCTGATTGACATTTTACGCTGTTATTCAATCTATGATCTACAAGGACACCCAAGTCATTCTCTATAAGTGACTCTCCCAGTGTTACATCCCCTAGGACATATGATGCACGGCGATTATTACTACCAAGATGCATAACTGTACATTTATCCACATTGAACCTCATTTGCCAAGTTGATGCCCAATCACTCAGAGTGTTCAAGTCAGCTTATAGTTTGTGGACATCTTCCATAGACTGTACAGTACTACATAGCTTAGTGTCATCTGCAAAAATAGAAATGGTGCTATTAATCCTGTCCTCTATCTCATTAATAAATAAATTAAATAAAAGAGGACCCAGCACTGAACCTTGTGATACACCACTTATAAACTGGTACCATTCTGAATAGGAATCATTGACCACAACTCTCTGGACACGGTCCTTCAGCCAGTTTTCCATCCAATTACAGACTATACTTTCCAAGTCTATAGACCTTACTTTACCTATTAAAGGGGTATTCCCATCCCAATGATCACTGTTAAATCTGTTAATGATTTGACAGTGATCATTTTTGTAAATACATTTAATTACCCAATTCCCACCCTTTTAGAGAAAATAAGTCCTCTCTTACCTAATCGTTGTCTTTGGTCTCCCCTGGTTACGGCCACCTCTCCTGCTGAAATCCGCCGGGCTGCGCTTGCGCAGAATATTGAAGATTTTCTCCCGGCCGGGCCGTGCAATGTCCTGAACGCACACGCCACCGTGCATGCGCCATGATGACTTCTTCCTTGCCAGTATAGTACAGAGACGCGCACGCCAGCTCTGTACTATACAGGCCAGGCATGCGCGGCGGTGTGCGCGTTCAGGAGATTGCCCTGCCAGGAGAAAATCTTCAGTCTTCTGCGCAAGCGCGGCCCAGCCTGGAGAAGAATCCAGGAGGTGAACGTCGTGCTTAAGGAAGGTAAGTATGAAAAAGGAAGAAGGGAATACCCCTTTAAACGTCTATGAGAGACAGTATCAAAAACCTTTGCAAAATCCAGAAACACTACATCCACAGCTGCCCCTCTGTCCAGGCTACTACTCACCTCCTCATAAAAACAAATCAGGTTAGTCTGACAACTTCTGTCCTTGGTAAACCTATGTTGGTTATTATTATTATTATTTATTATTATTAAAGCGCCATTTATTCTATAGCAATGTACATATGAAAAGGGGTATACATACATAATACAGACAATTGCATTAATCTTAAACAAGACGAGTTACAAACTAGTACAGAAGGAGAGAGGGCCCCTGCCCGTGAGGGCTTACAATCTACATGGTATGGTTGAAGGACACATTAGGTGCGGGTGAAGTTGGTCATGGCGGTATAGAGGCAGCAGGGTCACTGGTTGTAGGCTTGTCTGAAGAGGTGGGTTTTCAGGTTTCTTTTGAAGGATTTCACTGTAGGTGAGAGTCTGATATGTTGGGGTAGTGAGTTCCAGAGTGTGGGAAGAGGTGATAAGACGAGAGGAGAGAAGGAGGTCTTGTGAGGATTGGAGATTGCGTGTGTGTATGTATCGGGAAAGTAGCTCAGAGATGTAGGGAGGGGACAGGTTGTGGACGGCCTTGTATGTATTTGTTAGTATTTTGAACTGAATTCGCTGGGCAATGGGGAGCCAGTGAAGGTATTGGTAGAGGGGAGAGGCAGAGAAGTAACAGGGTGGTTGGTGGATTAGTCGGGTAGCAGAGTTGAGGATAGATAGAGGGGTGCAAGAGTGCTAGATGGAAGGCCACAGAGGAGAATGTTGCAGTAGTCTAGGTGGGAATTGACGAGGGCATGTTCAAGCATTTTCGCAGATTCAAAGTTAAGGAAAGCGCGGATGCGGGAGATGTTTTTGAGTTGGAGGCGGCAGGTGGTGGAAAGGGCTTGGATGTACGGTTGGAAGGAGAGGGCAGAATCCAAGGTCACTCCAAGGCAGCGGACTTGGTTGATAGGGGAGAGTGCGCAGCCATTGATCGTGATGGATAGGTCTGTTGGGGGGGTTGAGCAAGATGGGGGAAAGATGATGAACTCTGTTTTATCCATGTTAAGTTTTAGAAAGTGAAAGGAGAAGGAGGATATGGAAGATAAGCATTGTGGGATTCTGGATAGTAAGGTGGTGATGTCTGGACCAGAGAGGTAGATCTGTGTGTCGTCAGCATAAGAGTGATACTGAAAGCCATGGGACTCTATGAGATGTCCCAGGCCAAAAGTGTAGATAGAGAAGAGCAGGGGTCCTAGGACAGAGCCTTGTGGGACATCAACAGAGAAGGAATGAGACGAGGAGGTGGTGTGAGAGTGGGAGATGCTAAACGTCCGGTCTGTGAGTTATGATGTGATCCAGGAGAGGGTCAGGTCAGTGATGCCAAGAGATGAGAGAGTTTGCAACAGAAGGGAGTGGTCGACAGTGTCAAAGGCAGAAGACAGGTCAAGGAGAAGGAGAACAGAGTAATGTTTTTTTATCACTTATAATATTATTTACAGTCACATACTCCTGTATATAGTCCCTTAAAGGGAACCTGTCACCTCCAACAAACATCCCAAGCCAGCAGCATGTTTGTAGCGATCATTTTCTTCCTGCAGGCAGATGAAGCAAAAGCTGTAAAAACTTTCTTTAATCCCCGACTGGCGCAGTGAAGGGGCAGGGTTACTGTGACTTCAATCAAGGAGGCCGCTGCCTCCGTGACTTTAAGCCTGACTAGAGAAGCGCGCCGGCAGGGGATTAAAGAACGTTTTTACAGCTTTTGCTTCATCTGCCTGCAGGAAGAAAATGATCGTTACAAACATGCTGCTGGCTACTCTAAGGTACTGCTGCCGGCTTGGGATGTTTGTTGGAGGTGACAGGTTCCCTTTAAGAGTCCTTCAAACATTTTTCCCACAACAGAAGTTAAACTAACTGGTCTATAATTACCTGTAGAGGACCTAGATCCTTTTTTGAATATGGGCACCACAACTGCCTTGCGCCAATCACTTGGCACTGTACCAGTACCTAGAGAATCTTAAAAGAATTATAAACAGGGGCACATCAATGATTGAACTGAGCTCTTTAAGAACTCTTGGGTGTAATCCATCTGGACCCAGAGCCTTGTTCACATTTACCTTATTTATCTTATCTTGGACCATATCTACAGTTAGCCAATTGGGTATATTACTGAATCTTTTCCCATAAAACTATACACATGAGTTTGCTCAGCCACTCCTGTTCTATAATATGCCATCCGTAGATTGCATTCCATTTTGTCTAGGTGACAGATCCTCTTTAATGGCCTTATACTGTATCTACCTTGAAAAGCAATTCAATCTTTAAAGTCTTATTTACAAAGCACATTTGGTTGTATTTGAGAATTGCATTAATTTCTATTAATTACTATTATTTGAAAAAAAAAACTGTTTTTGTTTAAATAATGAATTTGCATTTTTTGGTGCATTAGAGGTACGCTATATGATCAAATGCATGTGGGCACCTGGCATTCACCCCTATATGAAGTTATTGTTCATCTCGCTCCAAAACCATGAACTTTAATATGGAGCTGGGCCCTCATTTGTGGCTATAACAACCTCCAAAGGCATCCCACAAGCTTGTAAAGATTTTCCTGTGGGAATTTTTGCTCATTACTCCAAAAAACTTACATGAGGTCAGGCATTAACAATGGAAAAATGCTCTGGCTCACAATCTGGGTTCTAATTCATTCTAAAGATGTTCTATGGAGTTGAGGAAAGCTGCTTCCCCAAACCGTTGCTGCAAAATTGGAAGTATATACCATATATTTTGCTTTATAAGATGCACATGATCAGGGGTGTAGCTAAAGGCTCACAGGCCCTGGTGCTAGAGTCCAGCTTGGGCCCCCATTCCCTTAGTGCTTGTTGGCAAGGGCAGGGTAGCACATAGCCTTCCCGCTGCCAGAGGCAAACATTGAAAGGGCACCCCCTCATGCCAAATTCTTGACCTAACCCCTTTCCTCTAGACAGAGGTGTAAATAGACCAGCACGCGCTTTCTATAATGCCAGTGTCTTATGTGGCACAAGGGTCTTTGGGCCCCCTCAGGCTCCTGGGCCCGGTAGCGACTGCTACCTCTGCACCCCCTATAGATACTCCCCTGCACATGATGATATCGTGACTTTATAAGATGCACATGACGCAACCCAAGTTTGAGAGGAGGAAAATAAGAAAACATTTTTTTTTATCAGACCTCTAATTAGACCCCCCATATCAGCTCCTCAGATTAGACCCCCATATAAGATCATCAGATCATACCCCATATCAGAACATCAGACCTCCATGTAAGACCCCCTTATCAGACCTCAGATCAAGATCAGACCCTCATCAGAACTACATGTCAGACCCCCGTATTAGACCTTAGATCAGACCTCAGATCAAGATCAGACCTTCATACCAAAGCCCTGTATCAGACCTTGTTGTGAATCATGCAGCAGAGGACAGGTGACTTTACATGCTTCAGCACTTGACAGACCCATTATGTGAGTTTGTATGGCTTCTAGTGGGTGGCATTGTTGCCTTGCAGTACTGTGGTCTTGGGTTGCAATCTGACCAAGGACATCTTCTTGGAGTTTATTCTTGTGAAAATTGACCCTACTAGATGTTGTACAATGAGCACCTTTATGGTAGCCTTTGATTCCCCTGTTCCACAGCTCTCCGAATGACAGAAATGTTCAAACTGTGTGTTGAGTCCATTGGGTGAAAAAAACGCATTACAAATGCCTGTATGGTTTACAACTGAACTGTTGCTTCTAATGTGCAATAATAGTACTTGCTGTTGACCATTGCAGATTAGAACTTAACTTCGTTTGACAAAGATACATGCCACTGTCATAGGATGCTATCACTGAGCTCTCCAATACAACCCACATGGAAAAACCTGAGCTCAATAGTTAAGAGGGGTGTCCACATAGTTTTAGCCATATAATGTATCAGAGGTTATCCAATTAGGGCATATGGACATCATCGAGAGGGTTTCTTCTCTTGAGACCCATTCTTTAAGGTAGAGCCTCTATTAATAAGGTTTGAATCTACACTCGTCTAAGTGATAATATTGCATGTAACAGAATATTGTTATAAGAGTAATACTGATGTAGGCTTTGGCCTTGTAACATTATATGACCATATTTCAGTACAAAATGCTTCCACTTTTATAATGTACTCATCTCAAGATTGACCCTAAATAATGAAAATGTTAATGCATGAGCTCATGCATGTTATATGGCAAAATGAACATCCATTTTACGACTGAGGAATATCAGATTTACTACTCGGGAGCCACAGGCACAACCTGTTCTGATCATTCAGTGTAAATGTAAGAAAGATATAAGGTTCTTAGTATACATTTCGATTATAATCTTTTGCAGTCAATCTGGAATGAGGGCAGGCCATCATTTTAAATGATTCCAGCAAAATCATATACATGTTTGTCTCAGTATGGGGTTCCCTTCCCCTAGTCCGATGTATGTGTGACTGTGATAGATAACAAAACTGTATAGTGCAATCATGTGCCAGGGAATAGCTGTGATTGACAGCCCCCTCCAGTGCTAATGGATATCCTTACTCAGGCAGTAAAGATCTTATGTCATATTTACTATTACCGTAAATGGAACATGTCACCAATTTTTTTTTTCTGCCAGTTTAAACCAGATAGCAAACATCTCCTTTTTGCTAATCTGTTTTTATTTTCTTATTACAGACTTTTTAATTCTATTTCCTGAACATGATTATGGGGCAGCAATCTTGCCTAAGCTGTCCTTGACAGCAAAAAGCATTAAGAAAATTGCTTTATGAGCCATGGCCACAATAGGTCATTTTCTGATGACATATTCCCAACAAATGCTGTTAAACAGTAAAAAATTTTTACAAACTAGGTTCCCATACTTGCACAATGACTGTAGCTAATGGAGACGTTTGGAAATGCCAGAATGCAGAGAGATCTCTGCCGGAACAGCCTTCCAGATATCAAACACTAAAATGTATCACCAGTTTTATGTTTTCCTAACGGCAGCATAAAATGGTGACAGATACCCTGAGTGAAACGCTGGGTCACTTATTTTTATTGACCCAGTCATTTCTTTAAATCCCTGGTGATTGTCAGTATAGTGATCCCTCAAGATACAATGGCCTCAGGATACAAGATTTTCAACATACAATGTTCTTTTCTGACCCAACGTAAGTTGAAAGTAGACTCAACATACAATACCTCAGACTCAGATCCAACCAATCAAGGTCACTTCTCTGGTAGAATATCTGTATTAGTTGCTAGTTAGCAGCTATTCCTGACTGTTATATATACGGACTTGTTTTATCTGTCTTAATTATCTGCTTATTTTTCTTAAATCTTCATTTTATCTGATCTTGGTTGACATTTTAGGGCTTTGTAACCGATTACTCAAGTTACAATGCTTTCAACATACAATGGTTGTCCTGGAACCAATTAATATTGTATCTTGAGGGACCACTTGTATTGTCAAAATGCATCCTTTATTGCACACAGTTGATGCACACAGTTGGGCAATGAGTTGACATAGCAGGTAACAACCTATGGTGCAGTAACAACTAATGTAAGGTGGCAAAACCATCTTCAACTACTGAAATATCCCTCAGAGAATATTCTTGCTGCTCTCAAATGTTGATTTCTTTTAGCACCCTGCCCACTGAGGTCTATTTCTTCCACACCTGCCTTACTGTGTCTATTGGAGCATATGTTGCATATGTATACTTACCCGACTGTAGGTATCAGCGGATCATTGGAAAATCACTTTAGAGGGCTATTTCAACTGCAGACATTTAAAGCATATGTGCATTTATCAAGGTAATGGTGTTGCCTTGACTGCCATTCAACAATCTAATTTATTAGACATCTATGCCATATTCTGTGGGGATAAAGATGGAATCCCTGCTACGTGTATATCATTGCCACCAACGGTTTTGCATTATGTATGCAAATTATGTATCAGAAATTGTTTTGATGTTCACTGTTCATAAATAACATTATTCTTTATTTCACATTAAGATTCTCCTCTCTCGAGATCTGTCCTCAAACATTTTTGTCTGAATTCCTCAGCTATTACATCAACCTACAATTTGCCCATCCCATCTCTTTATCAGAACATTTCATTCAGCACAGCTTCCTCATCTGACATACTGGTCACTTTGAGTTAACCCAGATTTTCCCTCTGACCTGGATTTGTGGGCATTTCTGGCTTGTGACCAGGCAAGCTTGACTTCTGTCTCCAGAATCATGTAAATGAGTCTGTGCTTCTTTTTCCAGGCTTGTATTCCGTCTATACCTTCAATGGCACATAATATTTTCAATGACTGCAACTTTTCCACTTTTAGTAGGCATAAATAAATAAAAGCAATGTCCAATTATTGTCTTGCAAATGTCTACTAACTACCTTATTTTCTATTCTAATATTTTATTAATATTTACAATATTTTTGTTTGGAATTCTGAAGCCTAAACCCACATTTAGAAAAAAAACTTCCAATCTGGCAACATTTTAAAAATGTGCCATTGTGGTTTGTAGTTCGACATTTACGTCTGTGCTAGAGGCTTTGTCTGGCACAGATTCTGCTGTTACTCATCTCCAGCAACCTGACACTTCCTCTGTCGATCCTATCTTAGGCTGATTGAGGTTTATACCCTTACTTGTAAAACATAGCGAAAAGATACTAGAAGAAGGTCATGCAATATGTAATCTAATCACAGAGGACATAGACCAAATTAAAATGTAACTTTTAATAAATATATTATAAAAAAGAGTGAGGACTCAATGGGCTACCACTATGTATCCATACATAATGCTGCTAGATAAAGTCGGTAAAGAAATAGCAAGATCGGCTCAATGGGACAAAATATCTGGGGTCTGGCCCTATCAGGTCCCTACATTAAACTAAGCCCAGAGGAACACCCTGATGGTGGGTGGCCTCTGTCCTCATACCTGACCCTGGAGAGATGCTGGCCAACTTGAACTCTATTAGTCTGCCAGAACCAACATGCTGCGGGGCATTCCAAGGTGTAAGCACCACCACCCTCTGATATTGTAAGTATCCATCCACCCTTTAAACAATTCATAAACTGAGCACACTGCAAGTAGAATGGACATTTTGGTGGTGAAAGTATCTCTAAATGCAAATATCACCAGGGTAGATATGGCAGAAGAGGCTGATAAGCTGATCAATAGAATGTTGGGATGTTATCCTATTATGACCCTAATTCTAAGTCCTCCCTTCTGCAGTGATTCCAGCCCCACTATGGCAGCACCACTGGCATTGCTCTGTTGCTACGGCAGCTAGCCCCACTCAGTGGCTTAGCGTGGAGGGAGGGTAGTTGCCCTGGGCGCAAAATTTCAGGGGGCGCCAGCAGGGCCAACAGTGCCAATTAGGCAAAGTAAGGCGATCGCTCCAGATGGTGCAGCCATGCTGACAAGTAGGGGGTGGCGGCAGGGCACAGGGAGATGAGCGCTTCCATTATGGAAGCACTCATCTCCATAGCATTTTGTATCACCGCCCTCAGCCGTACAGCTTGGGGCACAGGCCAGAAGAGGCCTGCATCGGATTGTTGCCAGCCTGATGGAGGTAAGTATAAGTGTTTATTTTTTCATATGGTATGTAGCAGGCAGTAGATGGAATAGAGAGCTCGGAAGCTACTGCAGCACGCCAGACCTGCAGGGTATAGCGACAGTGAGGTCTCGGTATGGGCAATCGAGGGTTACTCACTTTTTGGAGGACCCTGGGCAGGCATGCGGCAGTGAAGGAGAGGCAGACACTAGTTCCTCTGGGGCACACTCTGTAGATAGGGACCAGACCTGATGGTATGTAAGGTGCCCTGGATGTTATAGGTGTTTTGAGTGCCTTAGGTGAGGTCCCTTTAAGGATCGTGACGCCAGTGCCTGTAACGGTGGCACACCGGTTTGTAGGAATAGTAATTGAGGTACGCAGATTGTATGGTGAACCAAACGTTGCTTTACTTGGAAAACAGTCCAAACTTTGTACAGACAATTACAGTTGTCAATGATGATGCAGTCCCTTGAACACTACTTCACAAGCAGGTTTACTTTCAATGATGGCAGGTATTAATCATGCAAGATACTTGGAGGGCAAACAGTTAATGCTTTGCAGTGCAGTGCTGCTCTATCCCCTCAGCTATTCTAGCTGGCTGGATCCCAAAGCCCGGATGCCTAATTGTTGGCTTTAATCCTTGGTATATAAATCCTTCCTCCAGTATAAACCCTTGCTCTTCACTTTATAGTACTTCTGCCCATCAGGTTACTTATCTGTACTTGGTTGTATTATCCTCGCTTGGAAGGGAAACTGCAGGTTGCTCCCAGGAGGTCTTCTCCTACTACTGGGGTATCTCAACTGAGCTATCCTTAGCCTCAGGAGCTTCAGGCTGACTAGGTGACTCCTCTAGTCCCCTGGAATACACTCGGTCTCCAAGCAGGCTGTATTTCTTCTAGCCTCTTGGTGCAGCTAGAAACCAGGACTATCCAGCTGCATGTCAGGAGGAGGCCCTCAGCATATCCTGGGCTGGTGCCTTCTCACTTCTGTCTCCACAGACTCCTGACTATGACCTAACCCCTCCCTGTCTGGGC
The DNA here is from genome assembly GCF_014858855.1 of Bufo gargarizans. Lineage (NCBI taxonomy): Eukaryota > Metazoa > Chordata > Amphibia > Anura > Bufonidae > Bufo > Bufo gargarizans. Next base: position 285,383,744 of record NC_058080.1, on the reverse strand, counting down.
ATGGACATTTATACTAGGGGCTCCCTATCTCCCTCTAGTGTCTGGGAGGCTAAACTGCACCCTGACATGCATAATACAGGGGAAACATTGCATGTAAAAACACATAGAAAATGCATTAACGTGCACAGTCAAATGTAACATCACTGTCCCTTGTGAGCAGAAGTAACACGTTACCCAATTGACCCTTGTGTAGTGCCCACTCCTACCTAGTGGGACACTACACTACTGCAGGAGATAAATCTTAGCCAGCATTATAGTAGAGGTGATTGGTACTACTAAAAAGGGAACAGCAACTCAGGGACAAGCTTGGGGATTTGAAGCCAAATACTGCAGAGAAGTTAAGGCTGGAGCTGAGGGTAGAAAGCGGCTAACTAGTCCATGCATCCTGGAACCAGCCATGGTCTGTATAAGAGACAGACCCATAACAAGGACCAGCAAGCTTGTAGCCTGTATGCAATACTGTGTGACACGTGGAGCATGCCACAGCTGAGAAGACTGTGTGCAGTGGTTTTCATCAATGAGAATAACAGCCTGGGATCACTTTTTGGAGACCGTGCAGACTGTGCTGTACTGCAGCATGTGAAGAAATAGCCATTGTGTTAACTGTACTTACAACCACCTTGATTGCTGCCACTCGGAAGACACCAGAGGCAGAGTAAGGCTACTTTCACCCTGGCGTTTCTGGGTCCTCTTGTGAGATCCGTTTCATACCAGAGTGGCATACCACTCTGGACCAAAAAGATTCTGTCAGTGAGGTTTGACCCCTTCACAACCTGAATATCAACCCTTTCAAACGCTTTATTGGGGTGGCAAGATTTAGACAATCTTTTAAAAATGAAAACAAAAAAATCTATCATTGATGGTAAGGGGCCCACGATTCTTTTATAGGCTTGGAGCCCAGAGAATGCTCAGTTCACATATCAGTGTATATATAGGCCTCTTTAAACTAATAACTTTGTATTAAACAAGTTTTTCAAGAATTGTACTCAATCATGTAATTTTATACACTTTACAAGCATGCCAGCCATTCTTTTCATATTGTATAGTGCAAGCCTAGAGATGTCATTACTTTTACATCAGCACATAGCAAAAAAACGTGCATATATGGAATGCTTGTACGTATATGTATTTTTCTGTATATCTGATAAAGTATCCTCGACTACATTTAACTAGTGCATCACTGAAATTTTTTATTGTTATGACCAGGAAATCTACATATAAACCTACATATAAACAACTGCAGAGAAAAAAGCACTTGGATAAAATAAAACCAAGATTATTGGTGCACGCAGTCCAAATCTTGACTACTGCACCCAACAGTTTAGTTACAATTTCAAAGTCAGTCTGTGCCAACCTTATTATACATCACCCAAATTATAACAGCCAGTAGCAATATAATGTTTGGAACCATTTATACCACCGTAAAATGTTAATAAAGATGACTAAACTAATTCATATTGCAAACACCAGCTCAAATTATTGGGGAAAGTAAGGGACAACTAGCAGGATGTTAGACAGTAGGTGTAGCCGGCTTCATTAGGAAAAAAAGCAGACAGACTACTTTATTAAGAAAAACACTTTATAAATTACTGACTAAAGCTAAATACATGGCTATAGCAAACCTATGAAGGGCACCATTTCAGTACTATACAATAAATATGTGCATGTAATAAAAGAGGTACTAGATAAGAAGATAATTGAAAAATAAGAGAGAAACACTATGGGAACTTTATTTGCTGCCGAATTTGGATTCCACAGTGTTTTTCACTTTGAAAAAGGTATATAGATGCACATCATATACCTGTAAATCTAAGTGGCTCGACATTAATAAAAGATGATTTATAAAAATACCAACTAATGTGGAATTGATGTAATAAAGTACACCATTTTTGAGGATTCATGGTATTTACACATTTAAAATAAGGTGCACAATATATACTTGGCACAGCTGAATGAGAAATTTCCTCTGGGAAGAAGTCTGGCATAAGCAGCATATATTACTCCAAAATGACACCAGCAGAAAGATAAGCAAATGAGGGATTTTTATAAACTTGGTCTGGGTCCAAAAGCATGTCATTTGGCAAACTCTAATCTGGCCTTCCTGTTTTTGAGGTTCACCAATACTTTACATCTTGTTGTGAACCCTCTGTATGATCCCTGGTGAAATCTTCTATTAATTGTTGACTTTGACACACATACATCTACCTCCTGGACAGTGTTCTGATCTGGCCAACTGTTGTGAAGGGTGTTTTCTTCACCAGGGAAAGAATTCTTCGGTCATCCACCACAGTTGTTTTCTGTGGTCTTCCGGGTCTTTTGGTGTTGCTAAGCTCACCGGTGCGTTCATTCTTTTTAAGAATGTTCCAAACAGTTGTTTTGGCCACGCCTAATGTTTTCGCTATCTCTCTGATGGGTTTGTTGTGTTTTTTCAGCCTAATGATGGCTTGCTTCACTGATAGTGACAGCTCTTTGGATCTCATCTTGAGAATTGACAGCAACAGATTCCAAATGCAAATAGCACACTTGAAATTAACTCTGGGCCGTTTATCTGCTCATTGTAATTGGGATAATGAGGGAATAACACACACCTGGCCATGGAACAGCTGAGAAGCCAATTGTCCCATTACTTTTGGTCCCTTAACAAGTGGGAGGCACATATATAATCTGTTGTAATTCCTACACCGTTCACCTGATTTGGATGGAAATACCCTCAAATTAAAGCTGACAGTCTGCAGTTAAAGCACATCTTGTTTGTTTCATTTCAAATCCATTGTGGTGGTGTATAGAGCCAAAAATGTTAGAATTGTGTCGATGTCCCAATATTTATGGACCTGACTGTAAGAACAAAGAGAAATCGCCTCCTTTAACCTTACATTCAAATGACATTGTGATCCTTCCTTGGTAAAGATTTTTTTTTTAACATAGTTGGCCCTTCAAGACAGAAACCAATATCTCCTAAAACCTTGGTTGATTCGTGGCTGAACACCGTCGACGGCGGGGAGACCCCTGACTCCCTGATTTGGAAAGACATCTGGATGAATTGCTGTTAAACAGAGGCCAGCAGCGGAAGGACAAGGGGGAGTGACAGATTCAAAGAACATAGTATGTAGAATCGAGGATCCGGTATTCTCTGAATATAGGTAAGACAGTAACTATTTCTGTTGGTATATAGATATAGTTATTACTGTGGTTACCAATACAACATGGGGGTCTTGGGGTTTTAGTAAGATTAGATTTAGTGAAGATGGAAACTCAAGAGTAGAGTCTTGAGCACTTGAGATAGGATTCTCAAGGGGGTAAAGGTTATAGCTTGTGTGAGAAGGCTACAGGAATAAATAACACCATGCACATGTAAAAGATGATAGATACCTGGTAGGTAGGGACTTTAGGGATATGCAACAAGTAAGGCCTCTTTCACACTTGCGTTGTCCGGATCCGGCGTGTACTCCACTTGCCGGAGGTACATGCCGGATCTGGAAAAACGCAAGTGTACTGAAAGCATTTGAAGACGGATCCGTCTTCAAAATGCTTTCAGTGTTACTATGGCACCCAGGAAGCTATTAAAGTCCTGGTTGCCATAGTAGGAGCGGGGGAGCGGCATACTTACAGTCCGCGCGGCTCCCGGGGCGCTCCAGAATGACGTCAGAACGCCCCATGCGCATGGATGACGTGCCATGCGATCACGTCATCCATGCGCCTGGGGCGCCCTGACGTCACTCTGGAGCGCCCCGGGAGCCACGCGGATGGTAAGTATGCTGCTCCCCCGCTCCCCGCTACACTTTACCATGGCTGCCAGGACTTTAGCGTCCCGGCAGCCATGGTAACCATTGAGAAAAAGCTAAACGTCGTATCCGGCAATGCGCCGAAACGACGTTTAGCTTAAGGCCGGATCCGGATTAATGCCTTTCAATGGGCATTAATTCCGGATCCGGCCTTGCGGCAAGTGTTCAGGATTTTTGGCCGGAGCAAAAAGCGCAGCATGCTGCGGTATTTTCTCCGGCCAAAAAACGTTCCGTTCCGGAACTGAAGACATCCTGATGCATCCTGAACGGATTTCACTCCATTCAGAATGCATTAGGATAATCCTGATCAGGATTCTTCCGGCAAAGAGCCCCGACGACGGAACTCTATGCCGGAAGACAAGAACGCAAGTGTGAAAGAGCCCTAAGGCTACTTTCACACTTGCGTTCGGAGCGGATCCGTCTGGTATCTGCACAGACGGATCCGCACCTATAATGCAAACACTTAGATCCGTTCAGAACGGATCCGTTTGCATTACCATGAACAAAAAAAATATATATTTTTTTTTTTCCCATGATAGTGCAAACGGATCCGTTTTGACTTTACATTGAAAGTCAATAGGGGACAGATCCGTTGGAAAATTGAGCCATACTGTGTCAACTTCAAACGGATCCGTCCCCATTGACTAACATTGTAAGTCTGGAAGGATCCGTTTGCCTCCGCACGGCCAGGCGGACATCCGAACGCTGCAAGCTGCGTTCAGGTGTCCGCCTACTGAGCGGAGCGGAGGCAAAACGGTGCCAGACTGATGCATTCTGAGCGGATCCGCATCCACTCAGAATGCATCGGGGCTGTACGGATCCGTTCGGGGCCGCTTGTGAGAGCCTTCAAACGGAACTCACAAGCGGAGCCCCGAACGCAAGTGTGAAAGTAGCCTAACTGTGTTTATGTAACTATTGTCTAAGTATCTTTATGTAAATTGTTTATTTTGTCTGTACTGTAGGTAAGTTGTCTATTTTGTATGTCTAAGTGTTGCAAAAGTAAGAGTTAAGACAGTCTACTTTCACACTTGCGTTCAGGGTTCCGCTTGTGAGTTCCGTTTGAAGGCTCTCACAAGCGGTGCCGAACGCATCTGTACGGCCCCAATGCATTCTGAGTGGATGTGGATCCGCTCAGAATGCATCAGTCTGGCACCGTTTTGCCTCCGCTCCGCTCAGCAGGCGGACACCCGAACACTGCTTGCAGCGTTCGGGTGTCCGCCTGGCCGTGCGGAGCCAAACGGATCCATCCAGACTTACAATGTAAGTCAATAGAGACGGATCCGTTTGAAGTTGACACAATATGGCTCAATTTCAAACGGATCCGTCCCCCATTGACTTTCATTGTAAAGTCTGGACGGATCCGTCTGAGTAACTTTCAGACTTAGAATTTTTACTGAAATATAATGCAGACGGATCTGTTCTGAACGGATCCCATCGTCTGCATTATAGGAGCGGATCAGTCTGTGCAGACACCAGACGTATCCGCTCCGAACGTAAGTGTGAAAGTAGCCTTACAAATACCAGTCGTGGTCACCTTAGGTGAGTGACATTGCTGTCTGAGCACTGTATTTAGACTAGCAGCTCTGGGCGTCCAGAGTGCGGTGAACATTACAGTCCCGGGAGGGTAACGTTTTGGGAAGCTGCTTTGATTCTTGCCCGAATCATAGTGCAGCGAGCACTGTTACTCACGACTCTGAGTCATCCCACTTGGCCATAAAATATATGTTTTGTGTATACATATGGAAATTCTTGAATGATTTGTGTGAATGTGTGAGGGTTAAGTAAATAAAGCTCTGAATGGATAGAAGAGTTCAATTAGGTGTGGTCTGAGGTCATTGTTTGGACTGAAGATAAAACAATAGGTAGAAAACGGTAAAAAAAAACATCCAGGCACATTTCCCAAATAATAACACCCATCCCATGTTAAAGTGTCTACCATCATGTAATGAATGTTGTGAAAAGTGTATTTGTTCTATAACCTTGATTGAGAAACCTTCAGGTCAAATATATATATATCAGATCTGTGAGTAACGAATAAACCCTTAATTTATTGGACAAATCAGGTTATAATTACCTTGTAGGTTGGTGGAAATAGAAAGCCAGAGAGTAGTATTATTTCTGATGACGAATTGGATCCTAATTATTAATGAATATAACTGACCCTCTCTCTCAGTTTAATGGTCAATGCCCACTGTACTGAAGGAGCCGTTCTAATAACCGTAAGACTACCACTATTCACTATATATTTGAGCCTTCTTGTCATCAGAAATATGAAGAAAAATCTTCCACCCACTGCATTGATTTAAATATCCTGCCTAGAGTGTAAATTTGGGTCACTGTAAATTGTAGACAAAGGGTACTATGAAATATATACTGGATACAGCCCTTTGACTACCTAAATACCTAATTTTTATAGTGTTTAGGTCGAATATACGTGTTTCTAACAGTACCAACAATTGTAGGGACTTTCTTTCATCATTTAAGGCAAGTTATATTTACTAGAAAATAGTGTAGATAGATACTAACAGAATCAAGGATATATTAAAAACTAGAATGGTTAAATCACAAGTCATAAGTCAGGGATTTTATCTTAAAACTACCATGGGGAATGTATGAGGTAAAGCTTTAGGATGTGGAAGTCTTTCTTGTCAGAAGAATGTTTCTTTAAAAGGTGATATTAACTATATGCACAAATTAGATCCAGAGAATGTAAAGTATGTGAATAAGTGGCGTAAAAAGTTTGAGTTTAAAGGGAAGCTGAGTGTGGTTGGATGTGACAAATTAGTGAAGGAGAAGAAAAGAAAAGGAGAAGAAAGTATGGTATCGATTGTGCAAGAAAATGGTTGAAAGTCTCTCAAAAAAGGGAACAAGGCAGGCAGAGGAGACGGGAAATGTTGCCCCTGTGTGATAAAGAAGATGAGAATTCCTTAATACTATCCAGACCCCCTCCCTACCAGCAAAATGTCATAGCTCAAGTGCAACCCTCACAGAATCCTCCTATAAAGCACCTTCTGCACCTATTTCAGATACGGCCTCTCCAGGTCGAACTGACACCTCTTTATCCTCCGAGACCACTGAAAATAGCCAGATAACACCTATAAGATTGCAGAGACAGTCTGGTCTTATTACTAGGAGTGGAATGCTACACGGAAACCGAGCCATAGTACCCAGATCACCTGTGGTCTTAAGGGAAGGGGGGAGAAGAGATTTTGCCCATGGTTGAAGTTCCAGATCCTCAAGCTGGGCAAAAATATCCAGATCCTCAAGCTGGGCTTATATCAGAGTTTCAGGCTAAATGGCACAGAACTATAAAGAGCAATGTGCCAAATTTTTGGAGCAGATTGGTGTGTAATTGCAGGAGATTTTAAGGGATTAAATAACAATAATCCTCCCACTCCATTACTTATGATACAGCTGCCTTAAACCAAGAGCTTGACAACCTGATGGGAAGGGTTAGAAATCGATATACAGGTGCCCCTAACTGGACAGAGATAAATAGATGTATTCAGAAAGATGATGAGGATGTGGATCAGTATTTTCATAGAGTAAAAGAGATTTTTGACTGCCATAGTGGATTGACACCACTAGACAATATGGATTTGAATACTCCATATGAGCAGCAATAAAAAATGATTTTTTTAAAAAAAAAAAGGATGTCTGTCCCAAATCAGTAGTTTTGTAACCAAACATATGGTGACTCATAGGACAGGCAGACTTGTTGAAGTATTAGATTATTTCCGACATGCAGAAAGACATTTTAAAGATAAAAAGAAACAAAAAAGAACAGTACATTTGTGGTTGAGTAAGGATGTGAAGTGTATGTTTCCTATCCAGGGCAAGGTTATGGCCAAAGAGATAGAAGTAGAGGAAGAGGTAGAGGAAGAGGCCGGGGCAGAGATAGAGGAGGAAGTGGTGACTGAGATACATATCAGAAAGGTTGTTGGAATTGTGGTAAGGAAGGACATTTTGCTAGAGAATGTACCGAAAAAGACCCACAACAATGACTAGACACCCAGCTCTTTGCCCATGACAAATACCAGAAGACAGTCAATCCTATGAGTAAAGATCAAATCCTACAGTCTTTTGAGGAAATTCCTGATCTGATAAACTTGGCTAACATTCATGTTTTTCTCCAAAAGGTTCATTTACCTGAAATAACTCTGCAGGTAGACCCTCACAATGTGACTTTTTTGGTTGACTCTCGTGCAACCCGTACATTTATTCACCCTGATGATGTACCATCATTAGCAATGACTTCCTCCTTCATAGTTATTAAAGGAGTGAATGGCAATGCTCATAGTGAACCCCTTTCTGCCCCTGTTGACATAATAGACTTAGAGACAGGAAGAAAGGCCAATTGTCAGAGTGTCTTATCAAGAGTCTGTCCATGTAATCTTTTAGGCAGGGATATGATGCATGTCTTAGGGATAGGAGTTGTCCCTACTAAGAAAGGGATACAAGCAAAGTGCATGGCTGAGAACATGGTGGAAAATGAATGAGCCAAGATATTATTACAGCTTAGATTTCGTCACTAAAGGGCCATCCGTAGAAACAAAAGGACTGCTGGAGTGAGAATGAAAAAAAAATAAGGTCCTTAGCTGGATTCCATCAACCAGATGAACTTCATTGTACCGTGTATTATAGGTACCCTAAGGGCCCAGATAAAAGGTATGAGGAAAAATTCCTTAAAGAATCATCTTCCAGGTTATTTCTTAAAACTCTCTATTGGGATAAAAAAAGGAAATTGCGGAGTGATTTGTGAATTGTCTGAAAGTATGAAAAAAACATTAGTAACACTTTTTTCAGTATACCTATACATCCAGATTGTCAGTTTTGGTTTGCATTTACCTATAAAGGAAAAAGGTATACATTTACCAGAATCCCTTAGGGGTACTGTGAGTCACCAACAATATTTCCCCAAGCGATGTCTGCCAATTTGACCAAGTTTGAACCCCCAAATGGTAGTCTTCTGTATGTGGATGACATTTTAATGGCATCACCTACTGAATAAGCCTGCAAAGCATACACAAAAGCAAGATCATAAGATAAATCCAAACTTCAACTGTTGCAGACAGCCGTTAGGTACTTGCGATATAATCTATCCCAAGAAGGGAAATATTTGGATGAGGACAGAAAGATGGCTATACTCCAGACACCAAAGCCAATATCGAAAAGACAGATGATGTCCTTCCTTGGAATGACAAATTTCTGTAGAAGCGGATAGCCAACTATGCTGCTATCAAAAGTCCTTTGACCTCTCTCATTTATGATGAACCACTTGCAGCCCAGGATCTCATTAATGGACTTCTGAAGCTGAAGAGGCATTTTGTCAATTAAAACAAACTCTTGTTGGCTCTTCAGTGCTTGGATTACCAGACTACACTAAGCCCTTCATTCAAACCGTAGACTGTAAGGATGGGTAGCCTCTCACAGTAAGATTCTTTCGCACTTTCCAAATGTAGTGACATACGAATCTTCACATTCGCTTTTACCCTCCTGGTAGATGGTATAACCTTCAAAAAGGACATGCACAATAGTGACGTACCGCCACAAGAGGTTAAAAATTTTCGATTTTGGGGGGCGTGGCTTTGACATGGATGCGTGAAGATGCTCTCACTGTGAGCTCCTGAATCGGCACCAGTGTACCGGCTATCAGCAGCGCATTCCCTGATCAACACAGGCCATGTCCAGGGGCAGGAGATCAAGGAGCCAGCCAGCAGTCCCCCCGGGCCAATCGATTGGGCGTTTCCTGCGCCCTGGACCGGCAGAGCTATCGGCTGCAGACTTGCCCAAGATGGCGGACGCCACATTAGAGCCTATGCATACGGCACCTCCGTTCATGCCAGCATGTGATCGCCTGGAACACAGACCGGGCGGCACTCACCTACTCACCTCACCGCTCAGCCCATCCAAGAGAGAGGTCCTCAGTCAGTTCACCAGGGCCGGCAGCTTCACCTATGGACTCCTCGGCCTCATCACCGCATGCGACGCCACAGGCTGCTGCAGAGACCGACAGGCAGGTCACCCAGGTACCGTCCTCCCCCCCTTTGATTACTCCATTCCTCAGCCAGGGTGTGCCTGCCATCTTCACCTCCACGCCGCCACAGACAGGGGAGAGACTGTGTACATCACCCACCCCCACAACCATAGACCGCACGTTAGCCGAGCTATGGGGGATGGTGAAAGCCCTACCTACCAGGGCAGACTTGGAGTCCCAGATAGCCCAGATAGAGGCCAGGCAAACCCAGGCCCTACAAGCTATGCGTACATCAGTCCAGGCAGTGGAGGACAGAGTGACGATCCTTGAGCACCAAGTAGCTGCTTCAGCCTCTCAATTGTCCTCTATTTCAGACGCTTTTCGGACTTTTCGCTTCACCTGGATGATGTAGAAAATAGGGATCGCCTTAATAACCTCAAAATACGGAACCGGCCAGAATCGGTCTCCAACGACCAACTCCACGATACAGTGGTGTCCATATTCAACAAAATCCTTGACAAATCCCTGTGCAACGAAATAGAGCTGGACAGGGTCCACAGGGCTCTGGGCGCGGGTGCGAGTGACATGGATAGACCGCGGGATGTGATCTGTCTTGTGCATTTTTATAAAGTGAAGGAAGACATTCTACGCAAAGACTGGGAGAAAAAGGAAGTCCTCTTTTAGGGTTAGCCTGTAACAATACTACCTGATGTCTCCCGACTTACGTTATATAAGAGACCCCTTGGAGGCCATAAAACAAGTGGGAGCAACTTACTGCTGGGGCCACCCTTTTCACATTATCATACGCAAACCCGGAGGCCAATCTTTCCCAGTTCGCTCACGGACGACCTTCCAGAGGCCTTCACATTCCTGGAGGTAGTGCCCATCTCCATACCTGATTGGACCATTCCGCCTTTGCTCCTAACCCCAGCCTTACGCAAGGACATATCCCGACTGCATTAATTACCCCTACCTCAACGGACGCCTGAACAACATCAGGAATCGCTGACGCCAATCGCCGTCGAGACCTCTCCACACCCCAATCCGCTGATGACATGAGGAGACTTTCCTGCTTTGGTCACTTTAGTCAGCTGAGTGCTCCCATCACGCCCAGACTGGCGGATAATATCATTGGTCTCCGTCACCTATGCGATATACGCCTAGGCCCCTCTGGGACATGGCCACTGCTTGCTCACTGCCTCCTGCACAGTCGCTTGAAATGGACGACCCTACCCTGCAGATGTTAACAAAGCCCATATGGTTGTGGTCATTCCGCTCAATTGTTTCAGAAACCAGGGCGCGCGTTATCTTAATGTTATCGGGCGATCATAAGATGCTCCGCCTAAGTATTATTGTTTTTTCTCCTCTGTGACCTGTTGTTCCACTTTCCCCCTTTAGGGTACTGTGTTTTCGACCCCTTTGGTGGAGTTCACCGGAGTGATCATCTCACAGTTCGTTAGCGTTAACGCATCTGATAGCACCTCTGTTACGTATTGAAACTCACCCTTACCCTCCCTCCCCCTCTCTGTGATCTCTCCTTTTTCTCTTTCCTTTCTTCTCTTCTCTGGGCCTCTAACTGTTCTACATTCTGATCTGTCACTTAGTGTCCTCTCCAGGTTGCCTAACAAGCTCTACTGTCACCATGCATGATATCTTGTTTACTTCTCTTAACGCACAGGGCTTGAACATCCCGGAAAAACGATCCTCCCTCCTCAGGCTTCTCTGGCAGAAGTGTGCACACGCCGCCTTTATCCAGGAGACCCATTTCCGCTCGGATGCCATTCAATCTCTCACTGACCGACGATTTCTTCATGTCTACCACAGTACTTCCCCCGATTCCAAGACGAAGGGAGTCACTATCTTGGTCTCCAACACCGTTCCTTGGGGATTGACGGAGGTGTGCACTGATGGAGCAGGCCGATGCCTCTTTGTTAAAGGTACGCTAGCGGGGAGGACTGTCATTTTAGCTACATTGTATGCTCCCAATTCGGGACAGGCCCACTTCCTAGATCAGACCCTCACTGAATTTTCAGACGGGACTGTGATACTGGGGGGCGACTTTAATCTCCCCTTCGACCCATCAGCGGATACCTCCAGGGGTCAGTCCTGTCTCCCCCATTCCTCACAGTCAAAGGTGCGGGATCTGCTATACGTTCATCGGCTAATAGACACATGGCGCACGCTGCACCCATCATCTAGGGACTACACGTTTTATTCGGCCCCTAATAACTCTTACTCTAGGCTGGACTATTTCTTCATACAACATACTCAGCTAGACCTGCTGTCTGGAGCTCAGATTGACCCAATAGTGTTCTCTGACCATGCTCTCATTTCCATGTCCCTCACTATGCCGACTTTTCAACCGAGAGCATGGCACTGGCACCTCAATACCTCCCTCCTCCATGACACCCAAGTACTGGCGGAGATCCGAAAGGACCTCATAGACTATTTCTCCCATAACTTTTCAGCACAAAGCGATCCCCTTACCACTTGGGAAGCCCATAAATGCGTTATTAGGGGCTCCTTTATTAAACTAGAGACACGACTTAAAAGAGAGAAAGCGGCGACCCTTACATCCTTGATCACTAAGCTTCACACTCTTGAAAAGTGACACAAGACCAAATAGGGACTGATCAAATAGGGACTGAAATACGCTCCCTGAGGGAGCAAATCCACTCCTTGTGCACGACCAAGGCCAAAGCGGCCATAGTCAGGTGCCGAAGGCATTATTATGAGCATGGAAACAAACCTGGAAGGACACTAGCGAGAGCGCTGAGAACTAGCCGATACTTTTAGGACATAGTACAGCTCGTTGTACAATCTAGAACCCACAAGCAGTAATCCCGAGGAGCTTGGTCTACCATCCACACATATCTCTCCACTTCTGGCATGGCATGGCTCTCGCAGGAAGCGATCGCAGCACTTGAACAGCCCTTGTCTGAATCTGAGCTAATGCTCGCCATTAAAAGCTCCCGATCGGGGACCGCCCCCGGCCCCGACGGGTTGCATTCTGTCATATTACAAAACCTTCTTGGACCTACTGACCCCGCAGTTTCTAGCGGCATATAACTCGTTTGGTACAACCGTAGTGTCCCCCAGGACACCCTCAGAGCCAACGTAGCAGTAACCCCGAAGGAAGGACAGAATCCAGCCCAGTGTCAAAGTTATCGCCCGATCTCGTTAATCACCGTAGATCTTAAACTATTCTCCAAAATCCTGGCCACACGTCTAGTTCCCCATTTACAACACCTTATCCACCTCGATCAAACGGGCTTTATGCCTTTGAGAGAGGCCTGCGACAACACCACCAGAGCCATAAACATGATATATAAGGCGGTGACGTCTAGATTACCCATGCTTCTGCTCTCGACTGATGCAAACAAAGCATTTGACCGAGTGCACTGGGCTTTCATGTTTGCGGCACTGGAACATGTTGGTCTAGGGCAGGGATGTCAAACTCGTGGCCCTCCAGCTGTTGCAAAACTACAACTCCCATCATGCCTGGGCATACTACAGCTATCAGGGAATGATGGGAGTTGTAGTTTTGCAACATCTGGAGGGCCATGAGTTTGACATCCATGGTCTAGGGTGACACTATGATGGCTTGCATACGTAATCTTTACTCTAACCCCACAGCCTCAGTACGAGTAAACGGCCAATTCTCTACGTCTTTCCCTATCCGAAGTGGGAACCGACAGGGCTGCCCCCTCTCCCCCTTGATTTTTAATCTCTGCCTGGAACCCCTGCTAGGTCACATTAGAGCAGACCCTGACATAACTGGCCTTCAAATCCGAGGTACCCAACACAAAGTAGCCGCCTACGCGGATGATTTACTCTTTTTTATCACTAACCCTTGCATCTCCATTCCGAATCTGCTCCGCGTTCTTAAAACCTACCCACACCTCTCGAACTATAAAATTGACCTCCAGAAATCCGAAGCGCTTAATATTACTGTGCCCCCGGCCATGGTTAAAGACCTGTCAGAGGACTTCCCGTTTAAATGGGCCAGATCCTCCCTAAAATACCTGGGAATACACCTAACCCCTGTAATTTCCGAGTTGTATTCAGCAAATTATCTGCCCTTACAAATGGCATAGGGGCACATTCTCATGGTTTGGCAGAATCTAAATTTTTAAGATGAATGTATTACTTAGGATACTCTACTTCTTCCAGGCTGTACCTCTTCATATTCCACGTCTATTTTTCCACACACTCCTGAAAATGCTCACCCAATTCATATGGGCGGGGAAGTCACCCAGGATTGCTCGCTCCACTTTGTTCCGTCTGAAAAATAGCCTACCACAAGGCATCACACCTGACGCGCATAATGGACTGGTGTCGCCACCACTCGCACAAACAATAATTAATAACTTAGTTTTATGGTTCTCCAGTTTAGCAAGCCTGCTTTGTTACTCTATGTCTTTCTGCTACTTGCCCAAATATATGGGACGGTGACTCGATATTATGGGCTGCGTCCCAGTACACTGTCCCCTTTGTACTGTTGTTAAAATTGATTTAAAATACATAAATAAAGAGATACTTTTTTTTTTTTACAATTTATTATACTCACAAGCAAGGTTGTTTAAAATGCCTTAAAATGTCGCTAAATAGCCTTATGCTCATACCCGATCCAGGTTTCACTTGACGCTTCGTCTGGGGCGAACAAACCACTGAGTTTTGGGCTGTCTAATAAATCAGTGGAACTCCTCCCTTTCTCTCAACAGGTTAACAGCATTAAGAAATCACTTAAAAAATCACTTAAAAAATAAATGCATATTAATTTTACAAACTTGTATCAAACAGATAATATCTACAAAGTGTCACATTAAAAATTGCATACCACTGGTTCGCTATTAAAACCTTTCTATGTAAGCCGACCAGTTTTCATTCACAATCCTTCAACCATCACGTGTCCACTATAAATCCTCCACTTTCATTCACAAAATACGGGACCTGATCACATCTTTGATACTACCAAAATTCTTTATAATATCAATCACACTCCCAGTATCCCGAAGATACGAGGGCGCACTGACCACATGTTTCTGTAGAAAGAAGTCAGCATACTCTGCTGTTTTGGGAGGGAGAGAAACAGGGATTGGAAGTCCTCATAGAAACTTGCAATTTACTTGGCTGAGATACCGCTATCGATGAGCTGGGTGATGTCGTTTCTCTTTTCTTGGGAAATCTTCTTTCGCTTGGGAATCAACATAATAACAAACTGAGCTATTAGGGAATGTGAGAACAGGTTGTAATTTGTAATATACAAGAAAAAATGATTGTTCCACCACCAGGAGCAAAACAGTAACGATTCAGTTATATGACAAGACTCTGCATAACTAATTATATGCTAAATAGTTGCAAGGCCAATTTATGTATGAGATAGCCAAGATGATTGTATATAAAATGAGTGAAGTCTCACATTCAAAGCTGTAGTGGATGGTGAGATATAAAGCCTGAAAGTCAAAAGTTCAAAACATTGTTACCCTTTTGCTTGTTAGTGTATTCCCAATATATAAAATATGTATTGGTTTGAAAGTGTTTTTGAGATGTATCTTTAAAAAAAAAAACTCTAAAAAAAAGTGTTCATACCTGTGTTAAGAATAGGCTCTATCCTAGGTATGTTGTGTGTATAACATAATTTTGTGTCTTCATAAGCTTATATCTTATTTGTTTGACAGCATCTCAATTTGTACTTACTAAAACATGAGTGACATTCTTGTAATAAAGTTGCTCTATGCAATTGCTAAATTGTTATTCTACATGAAGGAATACTGAGCTCCTCTTCTGGGATTATATTTATGTACTCACTTTTTGTTCCAGACATGACATGATAAAGCAATTAAATGAAACCAGTATCTTTCCAATAGGGATTTATAATCCCTTTGTATCTATTCCTTAAAAGCTGCCAATAGATTGCTGACTTACATATGATATACCAGAGCCACTATAACCTTGCATATATAATGAGTCAGGCAAAGAGAAAAACATCTTGAAGTTTCCAATTCATGGCACACTGATCTCCTTCTAATACATTTTAGCCTTAGGTGTACACCTGGGGCCAGATTTATCATTAGCTCAGGTCAGAATAATGGAGTGAAAAAGTCCCCAAAAAAGTCCCAAACGCTAAAACTGCGCACAAATTTGCGACTTTTTTCTGCTCTGCACTATGCTCGCCAGTTTTCTGAAAGTGGGCGTGTTTTCTTATGTAAATGAATCTCTAGACAGATTTACTATTGGGACTATTTAAAAAGTCACAAAAAAGTTGCAAAAAAGTCGCAATTTCACTCCAGTGAGGACAATGCTTATCTTATGAGACTTTTTAATAGAACATGCGACTTTTTCATAAAAACGTGAGACTTTTTCGTAAAGATGTGCGACTTTTGTAAAGCTGCTTACTGACGGATAAACTGCTACCATCAAACCACATTTATTACAGTCTTAAAGGGACGATCATAAATCTGACTTGGCTAAAACTGACTTTAGACATATGTGAAAGTGGAGTGAGCTGTCAGAGTCATGATAAATCTGGCCCCTGGTGTCCAGTTCTGTAGTAGCAGTGCATCGCCTTAAAGAAAGATTCTGGCAGGGAGACACAAAGTCTTCTGACAGTAATTTATCCCCTTCAAACCCGCAGATTAACGAAAATATGGATATATTAAAGCAGAGAGATCTATGATATATCAGTAGTAATAAGTCACAGCAACTGGACTTTTATTTTTTCCTTAAAGACGTTTCACTAGTCATCTGACTGGCTTTCTCAATTAGAATGGCTAAGAGAAACATCTTCAAGATAAAATACAAGTCCAGTTGCTTTGCCTTAGTACTATTGATATACAAAGACATAGATGGATGAAAACCTTCACAGACATCCATCATATGGTGCAAGTACTTTGCTCCCATGGAGAGCTAGATGGTAGCCTGTAAGAGGAACCTGCCAGGGGCTTACTAAAAACAATTGTTTTGGCCCACGACTTGTATACTTGGCTTCCTACAGAAGGATGGTGGATTAAATCTGGTGAACACAGTTTAAACTAGAAAACAGCTTTACTGGTCTTGAGGAAACAAGCTTAGCAGTCGCCTAGTTCTCACAAAAGGCAACTGGCTTAGTTATTGCACTCTCACATGGGGTTAGTAGCATGTACCAACAGTATATCATTTGGTCAGAGGAAATAGGTTTGGTAGGTACTCTCTCTGTTTAAGTGCCAGCAGTCTTAAGCTACTTTCACACTAGCGTTATTCTTTTCCGGCATTGAGTTCCGTCCTAGGGGCTCAATACCGGAAAAGAACTGATCAGTTTTATCCCCATGCATTCTGAATGGAGAGTAATCCGTTCAGGATGCATCAGGATGTCTTCAGTTCAGTCTTCTTGCCTTTTCAGGACAGAGATAATAGCGCAGCATGCTACGGTTTTATCTCCGTCCAAAATTCCGGAACACTTGCTGGAATGCCAGATCCAGCATTTTTTTTCCATTGACGTGCATTAAAGCCCAGAGTGTTCTCGGCAAAACGGAACCAGCATTGCGATATGCGAATGCTCAGACCGCAAAAAATGTGAAAAAAGATAAATGCCGGATCCGTTTTTCCGGATGACACTGGAGAGACGGGTCTGGCATTTCAATGCATTTGTCATACGGATCAGGATCCTGATCCATCTGACAAATGCCATCAGTTTGCATGCGTTTTGACGGATCTGGCAGGCAGTTCCGGCGATGCAACTGCCTGCCGGAATCCTCTGCCGCAAGTGTGACAGTACCCTTACTCTATGCAAATGTAAGGTGTAAGTGTTGGCCTAGGTCTGAACATTGCATACATCTTCTAGGAATGATATTTTGTCTCTGGGTCCCCTCTGTTTGATAGAAATGAAAATGGCTGTTCTGCTGTACAGATCATGGCCATTCTCCTTGTTGAGATTTCCGCACAATCTGCACAGTCTCTAACAGGTCGATGAGTGTTGTCTGCAATATGAACATATGCAATGTCCACTGACATATTGCATAAGGAAATATGACTCCCAATGTGTGGCTACCTGTGATGCCAGCAGTCTCTCATATATAGCATCCATATGTCCTCTGTGCTTACAGTCTTTCTCCCCACATTACTGTATATAGATAACTGGTTAACTTGTTGTCATCTGGCAGTGACTTAAAGTCACTAATCAGCACATTATGCAACATATCACGTCATATCATATGAAACAGATATGCCAGTTAGATGGCCCATTTAAGCGTGGGGCGGTTTAATAGCAATAAGCATAACATATACAGTGGGATGCGAAAGTTTGGGCAACCTTGTTAATCGTCATGATTTTCCTGTATAAATCGTTGGTTACGATAAAAAATGTCAGTTAAATATATCATATAGGAGACACACACAGTGATATCTGAGAAGTGAAATGAAGTTTATTGGATTTACAGAAAGTGTGCTATAATTGTTTAAACACAATTAGGCAGGATAGACAGAAGCGACGAATGGTGAGAACAGTCAGAGTCAACCCACAGACCAGCACCAAAGACCTACAACATCATCTTGCTGCAGATGGAGTCACTGTGCATCGTTCAACCATTCGGCGCACTTTACACAAGGAGATGCTGTATGCGAGAGTGATGCAGAGGAAGCCTTTTCTCTGCCCACCGCACAAAAAGTGCCGCTTGAGGTGGGCTAAAGCACACTTGGACAAGCCAGCTTCATTTTGGAATAAGGTGCTGTGGACTGATGAAACTAAAATTGAGTTATTTGGCCATAACAAGGGGTGTTATGGAGGAAAAAGAACACAGCATTCCAAGAAAAACACCTGCTACCTACAGTAAAATATGGTGGTGGTTCCATCATGCTGTGGGGCTGTGTGGCCAGTGCAGGGACTGGAAATCTTGTCAAAGTTAATGGACACATGGATTCCACTCAGTATCAGCAGATTCTGGAGACCAATGTCCAGGAATCAGTGACAAAGCTGAAGCTGCGCCGGGGCTGTATCTTTCAACAAGACAACGACCCTAAACACTGCTCAAAATCCACTAAGGCATTTATGCAGATGAACAAATACAACGTTCTGGAATGGCCATCTCAGTCCCTAGACCTGAATATAATTGAAAATCTGTGGTGTGACTTAAAGAGAGCTGCCCATGCTCAGAAGCCATCAAACCTGAATGAACTAAAGATGTTTTGTAAAGAGGAATGGTCCAAAATACCTTCAACCAGAATCCAGACTCTCATTGGAACCTACAGGAAGCGTTTAGAGGCTGTAATTTCTGCAAAAGGAGGATCTACTAAATATTGATTTAATTTCTCTTTTGTGGTGCCCAAATTTATGCACCTGCCTAATTTTGTTTAAACAATTATAGCACACTTTCTGTAAATCCAATAAACTTCATTTCACTTCTCAAATATCACTGTGTGGGTCTCCTATATGATATATTTAACTGACATTTTTTATCGTAACAACCAACGATTTATACAGGAAAATCATGACGATTAACAAGGTTGCCCAAACTTTCGCATCCCACTGTACATTAGGCTACATGCACACAAACGTTGTTTGTTTCCATGTCTGTTTCATTTTTTAGGGGATAGGATTCGGACCCATTCATTTCAATAGGTTTGCATAAAATGCGTACAGCTGTCCGCATGAGTATGTCCGTTCTGTAGCCCTGCAAAAAAAAAATAGAACATGTCCTATTCTTGTCCGTTTTAGGCATTGTTACAATGGATCCGCAAAAAAATACGGCTGGCATACGGATGGCATCCGTTTTCTTTGCAGATCCGCAATTTACGGACCGCAAAACACATACGGTCGTGTGCATGTAGCCTCACTGGCATACTTCTCTCAGTTATTTGGTATGTCATAGTCACATAACAGTTCAGCAGTTCAATGTAGTTGGTATTGCCACTGCAACAGTACTTTACGCAAAAGATACAGTTTGGTAATAGGAACAAAGCTGTTTTTTAAACCTCTTACAATGTGTATAGGGGCTAGTCTCATCATGTTTGACAAATCTGTTCAGCAAAGGGGGCTGACAGCGAAGCTCTTAGCCCCCTTTGACACTGACTAGAGGGGCGCATGCTCTATCCAAACTCTTCAGTGCAGTTGTATAGTGAGGAGTAACAGTGGACTTAGGACACCCTTTCTAGTGATCATTGGCTCCCAGCAATCAGACATTTATCACCTATTCTAGATACATGTATTAGGTAATAAATGCTAATTCGTTAGGTTATATGAGTAAGTGACTTATAGCTCTGTTTACAGTAAACCCTTTTTTTTAAAGTTTTTTTAATTTTTGTTTTTCAATGTCACTATCTATATTCAATAAAAATGCATATACTCCTGCAATTTTCACGCTGACCACTAGGCTTAAAGGGGTTGTCTCATCTCAGACAACAGGGGCATATCCTAGCAATATGTCCTCATTGTCTGATAGGTGCGGGTTCAACCACTGGGACCTGCACCTATATCAAGAACGGAGCCCTGAAAGTGGTGGAGGGCGCACTGCGCATGTGCACCCGCCCTTCATTCATTTTCTATGGGGCTGCTGAAAATAGCTGAGCGCTGGTTTGGCTATTTCCATCAAGCCCATAGAAGTGAATGGGAGCAGTGGCTGGTCATGCAGGGTGTGCTCCCATTCACTTTTATTGGGAGAGCGCTTGGTGGTGGGCAGACTGGGGCCCCTTCAGCCACCACTTTGCTGGGCTCTGTTCCCGATATAGGTGTGGGTCCCAGCAGTGGGGCCCACACCTATAAGACAATGGGGGCATATCCTAGCGATATGCCGCCATTGTCTGAGATGAGACAACCCCTTTAATATTAGGTCATGATTTCCTGTTCTGTACAGGTAACTTTTCAGTAGCTATTATCATTATCACCACAGACGCGTTCCTTCTCCACAGTCAGCTGCTCATTCAATGAAGGAGACTTTACTGTATGAGGACAGGGATTGCTATAGCTCATATACAGTCATGGCTTCTGTTTCAACAGCACAATCTGCTGCTCAGAAGCCATGATCGGTGGTGCCTGCACAAGCGACAGGATCACCCAATGAATGAGCCTTTTGCTCGTCCATTGGGTGATTGGCGGCACATATAGATGGCCAGATGATCTAAATGCACCTTAACACTTCTGTATATATAAGACAGGATCCACCATTCACATTAGGTGCTACCGCAGCTTATTAGCTCTCTCCTGACCTCTGCACAGGTCACACAGCATGCCTAGGAATCTCTCCCATGTAAGTTAATGGATCAGCTCCTGTCCATTGTGTCTATGAACCATTAAGCTGCTTTCAAAAAGCAGGAAGTATTAACATATTTCAGTCTTAGTGACCAGTGAGTAAACTACATGATTTCACACTTTTTTTTTTTTTATAAATATTGTGACAATAAAGATTTTAAAAATAATAGGTCATTTTTTGATTACACATTCCCTTACTGGTGTATCAATCTGTATTTCCAGTTCTGTTTACAGTGTTTCTAGTTTCAGCATAAAGTATGAAAAGTATTGCTTGAAAACCATCCTACAACTATCGTAGACAAAGCAGGAAATAAAATATACTGTATAATGACCGGTAGAGGATAGCTGTTTGTAACATTGCTAACCAAGTGTCTTACTGGATACATTCCTTTACGGTTCTGCTTTTTGTAAACTGATGGAAGAGAATCTGTTTTTCTTCAAGATGCATCATAAATGTCTGGTACTGTTACAGTGCAGTAAAAATCTTATTTATTGGTGTTTCTTCTGATGATGACTGTTGTGGACAAATCCCAATTTCCAGCTCTCTGCTAAACTGGAAAAACAAGGTTACACCTTCCAGCATTCATTAGTCACAGTTCCCTATGCAAGGCTTTCTGGCCAGTACAGGCATGTTGTGTAAAGCAATTTAAATGATCATTTATCTGTTCAGCACTTGTATCAACAGCCATAGCGAAAGAGTCTCACTAAAGCCAGAGGATGTGTCGAACCAAGGGCTATACTTCTATTCATGGGGCGAAGGGGGCTTATACATTTTTGTTGACCACAGCAAAAACAGCCATATGTCACCTTGCCATTATACATTGCCAAATTTATACTTCATTGTTTGTTGTAGTTTGATTCAATATGTCACTTTAGGCATTAGTGATAGTATTCCTGGCAAAAACCGTAGAGGTAGGGTTATTGCCAGGAATAACTAATATCTAGAGTGGTGAAGGAGTTAATGTTAATATCTGTGATGCTCTTGGGTGTTTTAAGGTTGATACTAAAGATGAGTGAATTTCTGTTCCGATTCTTACAAATAGGTCAGAAAATACTGTTTGGGTCCGAATCGATTCTACCTGAATCAAGAGTACTCCAACTGTCCTGAATTTTTTTTTTTCTCTCTCTCTCCTCATTTCCATGTCTTTCAACACACACAGGTATCAAGAAAAACTGTGGCTTGTTCTTAACAAGTGTTCCAAAATGTTAATTTAATTTTAATTAATTTTAACTTAAAGTGGTGATCCAGGAAATAATAATGACCTATCATTATCACATCGTGGGGGTCCTAGTCCTGGCACCCCAGCTGATCAGCTGTTCCAGGGAGCTGCCACGCTCACCAGAGCTCTGGTGAGAGCAGCAGGCTCCCAACTGCTCACTAGGCACAGTGCCGTACATAGTATTGCAGCAGTGCTTGGTATTGCAGCTCAGCCCCATTCACTTCAATGAGGCTGAGCTGCAACTAGGCTATGTGACCAATGTACAGTGATGTCATATGGCCTATTAAGGTCATGGAGATAGGTCATCAATATTATTTCCAGGCTAACCCCTTTAACTGGCTGTGACTAAACTATATACTGCTACTGACACACTAAAATATGCTTATTTGCATACTTGTAAATGGTAGAAAACCTGCAATAGGTTTTTGGGAAAAAAAACTGTGCAATTGGACGTCCCCTGAGTGCAACACAAGAATATGCTATTACACTGCCGCTGATGCCATAAAATACACTTTTTGCATATGTATATACTGTAGAAGCTTTGCAGCAGGTTTTTGGAAAGAAAAAGGCACTATTGCATAGTGTATGTGGCGAAATATATGCTGCTGGTGATGCTGGAAAATATGCACACTTATGATTTGTAGAAACTTTGCAACATGTTTTTGGACAAAAAAGGCTGACTCATGCACAGAAAAAAAATACTATCTCATTGAAAACTTGTTTGTGCAGTGGAGCACATGAAGTTATAATTAGCTCTAGTTTCCCTGCCCGGAGTCATGTGATCCTATGTTTTCATCTTCCCTACCTTGTTTCCCTTTGTAGTGTACTGAATATTTAAAGTAAAATAGTAGGCTCCTTTTTGCACGATTCATCCAGAAATCATAAATACTTTGGATTCATTTGGAAGAAGAATTTTTGTGAAATTCGTGAGGAATCTGATTAGTTTAGAATCTATTCAGTCATCTCCAGTTGATACCTAATATCAGTGGAGTTCTAAAGTTAGTTAACAGGGCTTATTTTTCTACTGAGTAGAGTGATACATGGGCCTCGCCATTTATAATATCTCTCAGTTTAGCTTTTATATGTTCCTTGAACACCTTAAAGGATTTATCCAGGAAAAGATATTTATGACTTATCCTCAGGATAGATCGTCAATATCAGATCTGTGGGGATATGACACCCGGGACCCCGGCCGATCAGCTGTTAGAAGAGGCCTCTTCCTAGGCTGGTGACATCACTGTACACTGGTCACATGGCCTGGTTGCAGCTCAGCCCCATTCCAGTCAATAGTGCTGTGCTTCAATACCAGGTACTGCCACTATACGCTATAAAGCGCTGTCGTTGGATAGCTGCTGGGAGCCTGCGTTGCTCACCAGAGCTTTGGTGAGTGCAGTGGCTCCCTGAAAAAGCTGATTGGTTTGGCATAGGGAATTGGACCTCCGCTGATGTGATAACGATGACCTATCCTGAGGATAGGTCATCATTATCATTTTCCGGATAACCCCTTTAACCCTTAGAGGACCCTAATATTTTTAATTTTTGCGTATACGTTTTTCACTCCCTGCGTTCCCAAATAGCGCCATTTACAGTTGCATACAATGGAGTAGGAAGCGGGAAAAAAAAATCCAAATAGGGTAGAATTGGGAAAAAACGCAATTCTGACAAAGATTTTTTATACATTTTTTTGCACTATACACTATGCGGTAAAACTGACCTGTTATCCTCATTCTCCAGGTCAGTATGGTTACAATGATACCACACTTGTATAATTTTTCTTGTATTTAAATACTGAAAAAAAAAGGAAAACATTTGAGAACAAAAAAATTTTTAATCAGCATATTCTGACCCCTATAACTTTTTTTGTAGTTATGTGTGTGGGGCTGTGTGAGGGCTAATTATTTGCGGGGCAATCTGTACTTTTCAGTGATACCAATTTGAAGTGTGTGCAACTCTTTGCTCACTTTTTATAAAAAAAATATTGGGAGTTGAAGTGGAAAAAATTGGCAGTTTTTTTTCCGTTACGCCGTAAATGTATTTTTATTTTAAGGAAAGGAGGACGATTTGAACTTTTTTTTATATTTATAAAAACTTTTTTTTATATTTATAAAATGTTTTTTTTTTTTTTTACTTGTTTTTTTTACTTTTTTCAAGTCACCCTGGGTGACTATAACTGGCTATCATTAGATTGCCCATTGTGTTCATTGATGGCTATATAGCCATCATTGAACACTTAATTTTCAATATAACAATACAGTGCTGCCCTCTAGTGGCCTGTATTGGTATATTCATCTAATAGGCTCAGCCAGGGAACGCTGTTACCAGAGCGGAAGCGCGCGGCTTCCGCTTCCGGACTGATCAGATGCCATGGTCACATTTGACCACGGCATCTGAAAGGGAAAATGTATGCGATCAGCCTTATGGCTGATCACATACATGTGACGCGGGTCTCTGCTATTTAAAATAGCAGAAACTCGGCGGTTATGGCGCCCGCTGCACGGGCGAGCATGTGCTGCACGTTCTGCGTACATGTACCGCGGAGGTCCTCAAGGGGTTAAAACATTAAAATAAGGGCAAAGTGTGTCAATTGTGTTGCTACACCAGAGATGGTTTATAGTTAATCTGACAAACACTGCCTTCTCAGCTGCACCCCACCACTAATTTTGGGTGCCCTGTGCTATTACAGTCCTCCTCACAATTGAGAAACGCTGGGTTAAAGGATAAAACCTAATATTCTTGATAAAGGCATAATGGTATTATCTGTAATACCAGTCGAATCCCACAGTACTAATCTACCTGCTTCTGTTCACACAGCCGTAAACTAACTGATTCAGGAACACAGTCATTTCGGTCTTCAGGACCAGATGCAGTTTAGCAATTTTTCTCACATATTAATTTTAAAGGATATAACATTTTGGATTTGTGGAGTTAGTGACATGATTTTTTTCTGCATTTTTCAGGAATAATTCAGATTTCTTTTCATACATATAGGGGGTCATTTATCGGTTGAGGTTGTTATGTGTCAGTTTTAAGTCTGTCTTTGCTTTGCTTGTGGCAAATTCATGAAATGGTGCACCTTATGTGGCGTGACTGTAATATGGTTTACATCTTGAGGCCTAGTTCACACGACCGTATGGCTTTTATTGTTTTTTGCGGTCTGTTTTTCATGGATCCGTTGTTCCGTTTTTAAGTTCCGTTGTGTTTCCGTTTCCTTTCCGTTTTTCCGTTCCGTTTTTCCGTATGGCATATACAGTATACAGTAATTACATAGAAAAAATTGGGCTGGGCATAACATTTTCAATAGATGATTCAGAAAAAACAGAACGGAAACGGAAGACATACGGATGCATTTCCGTATGTGTTACGTTTTTTTTGCGGACCCATTGACTTGAATGGAGCCACGACCCGTGATTTACGGCCAAATATAGGACAAGCTCTATCTTTCAACGGAACGGAAAAACGGAAACGGAATGCATACGGAACACATTCCGTTTCTTTTGCGGAACCATTGAAATAAATGGTTCCGTATACGGACCGTATACGGAACACAAAAAACCGCCCGTACACCCGCAAAAAAAACGTTCGTGTGAACTAGGCCTTAGGTGGAAAAGTACACCAGGGAGTTGCCTGGAGTAGGCTGCAACTTTAGCGAAAGTCGCACTTAGTAAATAAACCATATTCCAGGTCTAATCTTACTTTTAGCACTTAAACAGACCACTGTAGTGAGGATCACAAAATGTCGCAGAAAATGTCGCAATTGTCATGGCTTGCGTCTTTTTTAGACCACAAAACTGACATATCTGATTTGAAAGAAATGTCCCTCATAATGCATGTTTTTTTAGGCTTATAAATTTAAAAACGGTGTGCAAATTGTTTCAATACAGTAAGATTAGCCCATTACTAATGTAATGTCTGTAGCTGAGTCTTACAGTCACATGACCATGCTTCTGGGGTTTTATCTCATGCTTGTCAGGCAAATAGAGACAGCAACATACCTTTAGAAGAAATTCACTAGTGGTATGATCTTCTCTCCCAATTAAAAGGCCTAAAAAATCATGGAAACAGCTTCTTTTCAGAAATCCACTTTTATCCCCCCCCCCCCCCACACACACACAAACATACAGAAAAACAATTTATTGGCCTATTACAATAGATTGGTCCTTTTCAAGCTTTAAAAATAAAAGTGGATTTATGAAAGGATGCTATCTCATGCGTAGACTAAGCATGTGGTCATCTCCCCACTCCCCCACCTCTAGTACAGGATGTAACACACACATGTCTTTTCTCTGTCTGTCCGCTCCTCTTAGGTTCTTCATGATACCAGGTTGAACAGTAAACAGTGCTGTGTCAGTCAGTAGCAGACTAGCAGAGAAGACAGGGATTCATTACCGTACTACCTTACTTCTCGTAGTAGAGGGTGTACAGGCAGCTGTAAATAGAAGCAAAGCCTGTGAGGGGGGAGGAATCATGGAAACGGTAGCCCTTTACATTACTAATCCTGGACACAGTAAGCCCTGGCAGCATAAAAACACCAGAGTTGTACGAGATAATGAAAATGAAAAATAACAACTTTTGAGCTGTAGTGGTATCTTCTTGTGGGCATCCAAATGCATACACTGTTGGTACTTGTCTGTTTATTTTACAAAAAAATAACACATTTAAATCATGTCTTGCTTAAAGGGGTTGTCCAGGTTCAGAGCTGAACCCGGACATACCCATAATTTCACCCAGGCAGCCCCCCTGATGTTAGCATCGGAACATTTCATGCTCTGATGCTCTCCCTTGCCCTGCGCAGGAT
This sequence comes from Bufo gargarizans, assembly GCF_014858855.1. Classification (NCBI taxonomy): domain Eukaryota; kingdom Metazoa; phylum Chordata; class Amphibia; order Anura; family Bufonidae; genus Bufo; species Bufo gargarizans. Next base: position 285,356,749 of record NC_058080.1, on the reverse strand, counting down.
CGTGCAGGGCAAAGGCTCTTTTATTTACTATAAAACACTGCTTCCACCTAGCAGTGTGTTTGGTGATGTTACTGGCTCTGATGGGTGGGCCTTAGCGCTGCCCTAGCCGTTTTACAGGCTAGGGCAGTGCTAAAGCCCGCACATCTGTGCCAGTGACGTCCCCGGGCTCACTGCTGGGCGGAAGCCTCCTCCTGGAAGCCCTATGGAGAGCCCGGGTCATCACCGGAACTCCAGAAAATGCCTTTGCCCTGTGCGATTTAGCGCAGGGCAAAGGAGTGCGTCGGAGCATGATCTGCTGAAGTCAGGGGGGCTGCTGGGTGAAAATGGGGATATGTCCGGGTTCAGTTCTGAACCCGGACAACCCTTTTAGTGCAGCCATCACTATACACAACTCTTACTGAATGCAATAGGATCTTTTTAACTGTCTATATAATGAGCTTCCCCTAGCAGAATAGATTTTAATATTCAAAGGGGTATTCTCAACATCACAATCACGTCCCTTTGGACCAGGTTTAAAAAATCATGAATCATTGCAAATCTTTGCAAGTACTATTTAACAAAAATGAATATGTCTAAACATATTACCCTAAAATAGGTTTGGTTTGTAATGAACATGTAGGGCTGGTTATGATTCCTGTTAGTGCTTCTTGTACCAGGACGATCATGCACAGGTCTTTATAGCTATTTGTGGTTTTGGTATTCTTTTACAGGACAAGTTCACAAGAGCTTGTCCTACAGGTCTCATTCTTGCTGTCTATGCTGCTTGGCTGTGTGTTAGGACGTGCAAAGGAAAGAGCAGTGGGAGACCTCCAATTTATTGATTGGTGGTTCAGCATACAGTGCGACAATGCTCATATATACAAATTTTCTTTTTTACCAACTAACTTAAATCTGAATTTTACAGAACGTTTCTTACACAGTGCGCTTAATGTGAGCAATTTTCCTGTATTACTTGCTAGGTGCTCATTAGGTAAACATGATGGAGTGGAATTTATAGCGTGTCCTAGTTATATCAGCTAATCACAATACACACTCGCCTAATTCAGTGTAGGTGTTTAGTCTAAATATAAGTGCACTCCCTGGCAACCACTGAGTCATACTATATTAGAAAAGAAAATGCAAATTCTCTTCCTGGACATCTATGCCATACACAGTAATATTTGGCTACTTCAATAGCAGGCATGATGAAAATAGTTCATGTCAGTTCAGATAATGAGATTGCAGTTTCACCTTAGCATACGAAGGATTGTCCCCATAGAACAGGCAGTGGCGTGCCTAGGGTGTTTGCACCTGGGGCAGATCCTTTCTCTGGCACCCCCCCCCCCAATACTACAAAAAAAATTGTACCCCCTCACAGTAGTATTGCCCTCATTGTATTACCTTCACAGTAGTTTTGTACAGATGTGTGCCCTCTCACAGTAATTATGCCCACATTGTGCCCTCTCCCAGTAGTTATGCCCTCTCTGTGCCCCTTTCACAGTTGTAATGCCATCTTTGTGCCCCCTTCACAGTAATAACCCCCATTGTGCCCCCTTCACAGTAATAATCCCTATCGTGTCCCCTTCATAGTAATAATCCCCATTGTGCGCCCTTTATAGTAATAATGCCCACTGTGCCCCCTTCATAGTAATAATGCCCATTTTGCCTCTTCACAGTAATAATGCCTATTTTGCCCCTTTCACATAAATAATGCCCATTGTGCCCCCTTAATAGTAATGCCCACTGTGCTAGTAATGCCCTCTGTGCCCCCTGCATAGTAGAAATATCCACTGTGCACCCTTCACAGTAATAATGCCCACTGTGCCCCCTTCATAATAGTAATACCCTCTGGCTCTGTGCCCCCACCATAGTAGAAATGCCCATTATGCCGCCTTCACATTAGTAATGCCCTCTGTGCCCCCTCCATAGCAGTAATGCCCTCTGTGCCCCCAGCTATTTGAAGAGAGGGCAGCACTCATATGAGAGCTGCTTTCTCTGTTCTGTTCACCTGCTTGCCGTAGCATTTGCAGTGATGAGCAGGTAAACAGAGCAGAGAAGGCAGCGCTCATACAAAATAAAAGCGGACAACCCCTTTAAAGACATACTTGGAAAACATTACATACAGCACTACAGAACATACCGGGTAATACAGCGCCTCATATGTACCTCTTACATCCAGTGGCGTCTCCTCTCTGATGTAAATATTCTTTTTCCTCTTCTTCTCCTGTCAGACCAGACTGCCATGGTGACTTCTTTCAGCCGCACCTCATCTCTGCAGAGTTTAACAAACAGACATCTTACTTTCCTACTTTTCCATCCTCCTTCCACCTTCTCAACACCCTATCCTGCCACCCCTAATACTGTCTCCACTGTGCTCCCCAATACTTTCCTTCAGAAACAGTCCCCCTGAAAATACTGGTACCACACAGATAGTGCATCAGTACAAACACCCCTTTATATTGTGCACTAGTAATAAAATAAAAAAACACCTTCCTTTCAGATCAGACGACCATATAAAACCCTAAATGAGATCCCCCAATCTCAAACCAGAAAAAGCTAAAAAATGTTATGCAATTTCTCCCGAGTACGGCAATACCCAATATGTGGTCGTAAACTGCTTTTTGGGTAAATTACTTTTTGGCTATTGAAGTACAGATTTTGCCAGAATGGGTTCGGGAACTTTAACACCCCTGAGGTACTAGTACAGTGGAAACCTCCAAGAAATTACCCGATTTTGGATGCTATATCCCCTAAAGAATTCAGCTAAGGTTTTTCAAAGAATTTATTATCTTTACTTCTTTTACTGTACTTTATATTACTTCTTTTGGCGACACTGCAGGACCGCAGCAACTAAGGAGTTAGACACCTGTGATCAGAATTATCTCCTTGTGCAGATGTTGCCGCAAGGAGTGTGCTAAATGTTAGAACTGACACCAGTTATAGTACTAATAGCACCGGCAGGGCTGCCATCAGAAATTTTGGGGCCCCTAACACAGCTCAAGTCCTGGGCCTCCCGCCCCTAGGCGACAGCTAATTTTGCCGCCCCCCTTGACTCAGCCCATTGACCACACCCTTTAACCCACCCCTTTTTGTGTATGGCACTGTTATGGGGGATCTGTGGATGGCACTGTTATGGGGGGTATCTGTGTATGACACTTATGGGGGGGATCTGTGGATGACACTGTTATGGGGGATCTGTGGATGGCACTGTTATAGGGGATCTGTGGATGGCACTGTTATGGGGGGTATCTGTGTATGACACTTATGGGGGGATCTGTGGATGACACTGTTATGAGGGATCTGTGGATGACACTGTTATGGGGTATCTGTGGATGACACTGTTATGGGGTATCTGTGGATGGAACTGTTATGGGGGGTATCTGTGGATGACACTTATGGGGGGTATCTGTGGATGACACTGTTATGGAGGGGGATCTGTGGATGACACTGTTATGGAGGGGGATCTGTGGATGACACTGTTATGGAGGGGGATCTGTGGATGACACTGTTATGGAGGGGGATCTGTGGATGACACATACCGTATATAGCATCTCATGCTATGTGTCATCCACAGATCCCCCTCCATAACAGTGTCATCCACAGACCCCCCTCCATAACAGTGTTATCCACAGAATAGATCCCCCTCCATAACAGTGCCATCCACAGATCCCCTATACCAGTGCCATCCACAGATCCCCCATAACAGTGTCATCCACATAACACTGTTATGGAGGGGGATCTGTGGATGACACTGTTATGGAGGGGGATCTGTGGATGACACTGTTATGGAGAGGGATCTGTGGATGACACTGCTATGGAGGGGGATCTGTGGATGACACATACCGTATATAGCATCTTATGCTATGTGTCATCCACAGATCCCCCTCCATAACAGTGTCATCCACAGATCCCCCTCCATAACAGTGTCATCCACAGATCCCCCTGCATAGCAGTGTTCTGTGGATGACACTGTTATGGGGGATTTGTGGATGGCACTGTTATGGGGGAATCTGTGGATGACACTTATGGGGGGTATCTGTGGATGACACTTATGGGGGGTATCTGTGGATGACACTGTTATGGAGGGGGATCTATTCTGTGGATGACACTGTTATGGAGGGGATCTGTGGATGACACTGTTATGGAGGGGGATCTGTGGATGACACATACCGTATATAGCATCTTATGCTATGTGTCATCCACAGATCCCCCTCCATAACAGTGTCATCCACAGATCCCCCCATAAGTGTCATACACAGATCCCCCCATAACAGTGCCATCCACGGTCTAGATCCCCCATAACAGTGTCATCCATGGATCCCCCTCCCTATAACAGTGCCACCATCCATAGATCCCCCTCCCCGCCACTCACAGTAGTATACATTTTTAAACTGTAATCTGTATCCTGCAGACAGTAACTTTAAATCAGTGCTTATCTCTTTACTACCTTACATTCAGCTCCCTCCAGTAATAGGCAGTTCGGGCGGCAGTGCTCTCTTACTGACGTCATGCGCCTGCGCCGCCTAGTGGGAGGAGCAGGCGCTTGACGTCAGTGAGTGAGCGCCGCCCGCACTGCCTGTTACCGGAGCTGAGTCAATGTAAGACAGTAAAGATATGAGCGCTGATTTAAAGTTAACTGACACAAAAAAAAAAGGCTTGGGACCGGCCAGGCCCCCCCTGGGTCCGGGCCCCTTACGGGGTATCGGCTTTACCCCCCTGATGGCGGCCCTGAGCACCGGCCTGTCACGGCTGTAAATGAGCAGCAAGAGTGTACACAGAGAATAACAACTGACGGACCCACTCTAGGGAGGAATAAGGGTGACCCCTGCCAGACCCTAAAAGCTCTCCCTACGCTGCTATGCGCATGTCCGGATCCGAATGGTAGATCGAGACATGCCCGCGTACCTAAGGCTGAAGACCACTGAAACCCCTACAATAGTGGAAGGGGCACGGCCACCGGTGCCCTGCTCAGTATATGGACGGAACCGGGGTCGCCTCGGATCCAGTCAGCAAAGAACAGATAAACACAATGTCTGTACACTTAACTGAGGTGCTGCAGCCGCAGTGCAAACAGATCTGAAATCAGCAGACGATATCTGAAGTACTCGCATCAGCAGGACACAGATCCAGTGAAGAGAAGTAACACAGGTGAAGACACTCAAGCGAGAGATACAGCTCAAAATGAAGAGTATAATCCGCACCTCTACATAGGAGGAGGGGTGATTTAAAGGCAGCGAAATCAAACACAGGAGGAACAGCTGGGAGGAAGGAAACCAAAAGTAAAGACCTCATCACAGAGGCGGAGAAACAGGGAAGAGCACGCCTCCTAGCTCTAGTAGTGACATCATCACAGGGGTGTGGAAACAGAGCTATGAGAACGTCTCAAAGCTCTGGTAGTGACAGTACCCCCCCCCCCTCTACGGGTGGACTCCGGACACCCAGGACCCACCTTCTCAGGATGAGCCCTATGAAATGCCCTGACGAGGCGAGTGGCTTTAATGTTCGACACCGGAACCCACATCCTCTCCTCAGGACCATAACCCCTCCAATGAACGAGGTACTGAAGAGAACCGCTGGACATAGGGTTTTAAAAGAGCCCTGTGAAATACATTATGTATCTTCCAAACCCGTGGAAGATCAAGACGGAAGGCAACAGGATTGACGACTGACAAGATTTTATAAGGGCCAATGAACTTGGGACCCAATTTCCAGGAGGGAACCTTCAGTTTAATATTTTTTGTAGACAACCACACTAGATCACCCACATTCAGGTCCGGACCAGGCATACGTCTCTTATCAGCCACACGCTTATATTTCTCACTTATCTTTCTAAGATTACTCTGAATCTTTTGCCAAATGGTAGACAAAGACGAGGAAAATCTCTCCTCCTCAGGCAAACCAGAGGGAGCGCCTCCCGAGAATGTCCCAAACTGCGGATGGAACCCATATGCTACGAAGAATGGTGACTTATCAGAAGATTCCTGACGACGGTTGTTCAGAGCAAACTCAGCAAGAGGGAGAAATGAACACCAATCCTCCTGGTTCTCTGCCACAAAACAGCGCAAATATGTCTCCAGATTCTGGTTGACGCGCTCAGTCTGACTATTCGACTGCGGGTGAAAAGCAGAAGAGAAGGACAGCCGAACCCCCAGACGAGAGCAGAAAGCCTTCCAGAACCTAGACACAAACTGCGTGCCTCTATCGGAAACAATATCCAAGGGAATGCCATGTAATTTAACAATATGGTCGACAAAAGCTTGCACCAACGTTTTAGCACTGGGTAAACCAGGGAAGGGTACGAAATGAGCCATCTTGCTAAAACGGTCCACCACCACCAGGATCACCGACTTCCCTGAGGAACGAGGAAGATCCGTGATAAAGTCCATGGAGAGGTGTGTCCAAGGACGGGAAGGTATGGGTAACGGGAGAAGGGGACCTGAAGGCCGAGAACGAGGGACCTTAGTGCGAGCGCACGTCTCACAAGCAGCCACAAAACCCTCCACCGACTTACGGAGAGCCGGCCACCAAAATCTCCGAGCAATGAGATCTACCGTGGCTCTACTCCCGGGGTGACCAGCAAGAACGGTATCATGATGTTCCTTGAAGAGTTTGTGACGTAACTCAGGAGGCACAAACAACTTCCCAGGACGACAACGGGGAGGTACCTCAGTCTGGGCAGCCTGGACCTCGGCCTCCAAATCAGAATACAGGGCAGAAACAACCACCCCCTCCGCCAAAATGGGACCCGGGTCCTCAGAGTTTCCTCCTCCCAGAAAACAGCGAGAGAGAGCATCAGCCTTCACATTTTTGATCCCAGGGCGGAATGTAACAACAAAATTGTATCTGGAGAAGAAGAGAGACCATCTGGCCTGTCTCGGATTCATACGCCTGGCCGACTCCAAGTACGCCAGATTCTTATGGTCGGTAAACACGGTGATAGGGTGCCTGGCTCCCTCCAACCAATGGCGCCACTCCTCGAAAGCCAACTTGATGGCCAACAACTCCCTATCCCCCACATCATAGTTTCTCTCTGCCGGGGAGAGCTTTTTAGAGAAAAAAGCACAGGGTCGCCACTTGGCAGGAGAAGGGCCCTGGGACAAAACCGCACCCACACCCACCTCGGAAGCATCCACCTCAACAATAAAAGGTAAGGAAACATCGGGATGCACCAAGACGGGAGCAGACGCAAAACTCTTTTTAATCTTAGAAAAAGCTGCAAGCGCCTCCTCCGACCAAGAGGAAAAATCCGCCCCCTTTTTTGTCATGTCAGTGAGGGGTTTGACAACAGAGGAATAATTCAAAATGAACTTTATGTAATAGTTCGCAAAACCCAGAAAGCGCATCAATGCCTTCTGATTCTCAGGAAGCTCCCACTCCAGCACAGCATGGACCTTCTCCGGATCCATGCGAAAACCAGAAGCAGAGAGGAAAAAACCCAGAAATTGAATCTCCGATACCATAAAAACACATTTCTCCAGCTTGGCGTACAAAAAAATCAAAAATATCATCAAGATACACCAATACAAATTTCCCCATTAAATGGTAGAAAATACTGTTAACAAAATGCTGAAAGACGGCCGGAGCATTCATCAGGCCAAAAGGCATAACGAGATTCTCAAAATGCCCATTAGGGGTATTAAAGGCTGTTTTCCATTCATCCCCCTCTCTGACCCTGACCAGGTTGTATGCGCCTCTCAAATCCAACTTGGAAAAAACCTTGGCCCCAACAATTTGGTTGAAGAGGTCCGGGATCAGAGGAAGAGGATAGGGATCGCGAATCGTGATACGGTTCAGCTCCCTAAAATCTAGGCAAGGTCTTAGAGAGCCATCTTTCTTTTTAACAAAAAAAAAAACAGCGGCAACAGGAGATTTTGAGGGACGAATATGCCCCTTATCGAGACTCTCAGAAATATAAGTTCGCATTGCGATTCTTTCCGGTTGTGAGAGGTTGTAGAGGCGTGCTTTTCGCAGTTTGGCACCGGGAATGAGGTTAATGGGACAGTCAAAACTCCCGGTGAGGAGGTAGCTCCTGAACACTGCTCTCGGAAAACACGTCCGAGAACTCAGAGAGAAATGATGGCACCGTTTTAGTAGACACCTCTGCAAAAATCGCTGTGAGACAATTCTCTCTACAAAACTCACTCCACTCAATTATTTGCCTTCCTTGCCAATCAATAGTGGGGTTATGTCTAATAAGCCAGGGTAACCCCAAAACTAGAGGAGAAGGCAATCCGTTAAGGACAAAACAAGATATATCCTCCACATGAGTGTCACCTATCGCTAACCGGATATTGTGAACAATGCCCTTCAGGGATCTCTGTGAGAGTGCAGCAGAGTCAATAGCAAAAACAGGTATATCCTTTTCTAATGTGCAAACCTGAAAACCATGCATGGCTACAAATTGAGTATCAATAAGATTGACGGCCGCTCCACTATCGACAAAAATTTCACAAGAAATGACTTTGCTCCCTAGCGCTACCCTGGCAGAATGGAGAAAACGGTAACTGCAGGTCAGAGGAAAAGCATCAATTCCTACATCAACTTTGCCCAATGTAGCAGGTGAAGCAGAATTTGATGATTTACTTTTTGAGGTCTTTCTCTTATTATAGTTCAAGAATCTCCTAGACGGACAAACATTAGCCAAATGACCTATGCCCCCACAACAAAAACACACCACTCTCTGAGGACTAAATCCTCCTTTATCTGGGGCAAGTCAACCTAGCTGCATGGGCTCCTCCACAGAGGGAACCGAGAGAGGATGAGGCCCCTGCACACTAAATGAGTCCGCACCACTGCCCCTAGACTGAAAATGACTGGACAGAGAGGTCTCGTTTCTTTCTCGTAGACGCCTGTCAAGGCGTACCGCCAATGACATGGCAGACTATAAGGACGTTGGTCTCTCATGGAAAGCAAACGCATCTTTCAATCTCTCTGAGAGACCATGAGAGAACTGACTCCGGAGTGCAGCATCATTCGAACCTGTATCAGCTGCCCATCTCCGAAATTCAGAACAATAAAGCTCAGCAGACAGTTTGTCCTGGCATAACAAACGTAAGTTAGATTCAGCCAGAGCAACACGATCCGGGTCATCATATATCTGCCCCAGGGCTAAAAAAAATCTTTCTACGGATCGAAGGGAGGGATCCCCCGATGTCAATGAAAAAGCCCAAGTCTGAGCATTACCCCTGAGCAGGGAGATGACAATCCTCACCCTCTGTTCCTCATTACCAGAGGAATGGGGACACAAGCAAAAATGGAGTTTGCATGCCTCTCTGAAACGAACAAAATTCTCACTGCCCCCGGAGAACGTCTCCGGAAGTGAGACCTTTGGCTCGCAACAGACTCCATGGGCCGGAGCAGAGCCCAATGCTTGAAGCTGAGTCATAGATTGACGGAGATCCGCTACCTCCAAAGAAAGACCCTGCATGCGGTCAACCAGGTCAGAAAGCGGATCCATGTCAAAAAAGGACGGTTTGGCGGATTATAATGTCACGGCTGTAAATGAGCAACAAGAGTGTACACAGAGAATAACAACTGACGGACCCACTCTAGGGAGGAATAAGGGTGACCCCTGCCAGACCCTAAAAGCTCTCCCTACGCTGCTATGCGCATGTCCGGATCCGAATGGTAGATCGAGACATGCCCGCGTACCTAAGGCTGAAGACCACTGAAACCCCTACAATAGTGGAAGGGGCACGGCCACCGGTGCCCTGCTCAGTATATGGACGGAACCGGGGTCGCCTCGGATCCAGTCAGCAAAGAACAGATAAACACAATGTCTGTACACTTAACTGAGGTGCTGCAGCCGCAGTGCAAACAGATCTGAAGTCAGCAGACGATATCTGAAGTACTCGCATCAGCAGGACACAGATCCAGTGAAGAGAAGTAACACAGGTGAAGACACTCAAGCGAGAGATACAGCTCAAAATGAAGAGTATAATCCGCACCTCTACAAAGGAGGAGGGGTGATTTAAAGGCAGCGAAATCAAACACAGGAGGAACAGCTGGGAGGAAGGAAACCAAAAGTAAAGACCTCATCACAGAGGCGGAGAAACAGGGAAGAGCACTCCTCCAAGCTCTAGTAGTGACATCATCACAGGGGTGTGGAAACAGAGCTATGAGAACGTCTCAAAGCTCTGGTAGTGACACGGCCCCATCCTAAGAAATGTTTGCTGCCATGCCACATATTTAAAGAGTTTCTGTCAGCAGGAAAATGGTTATTAACCTGGCTGACATTAGTGATGTACTAATGTCAGCTGAACATAACTATATTAGTGCCATCTCAGTGCCGTTATAGAGAAAAAATAACTTTTATAATATGCAGATGAGCCTCTAAGAACAGGGGGGGTGTTGCTCCTGTTCTTAGAAGCTCCGTTCTCCCACCTCTGGCCACTCCCTGCTACACTAGATTGACAGGGCCAGGCAGCACTGGTCTCCTCTTGCTGGCCTTGTCTGCCGTGGAAATCTTGCGCCTGCGCCGTCCCGTTTAGTATTCAAATTCAATCTAGTGTAGCAGGGCGTGGCCAGAGGTGGGAGAACTGAGCCTCTAGGAGCAGGAGCCACACCCCCCCTGCTCCTAGAGGCTCATTTGCATATTGTTTTTTTCTCAATAACGAGGGCACGCAGTGAGATGGCACTAATATAGTTATGTTCAGCTGACAGCCAGGTTAATAACCATTTTACTGCTGACAGAAACCCTTTAAGGTATGGGATGAGATGGGTTTAGATAATATTTTTACTGGGAAGACAACCCCTTTAACTAAACTAAAGAAAAATGGGGCAGATCATAGTTGGCATGGATGTGAGATTTTAAATGTGTGCTTTTAACAAATTTGACACAATCAGTATAATTACTTCCTAATAAATATGGGCTACTATACATAGATATCTTATTTTATGATGATTGTAGATGTATAGTGACACCTTGTTTCTCTCACAAACAATAAGGTCCTGCTCATGCTACTGTTAGCGTCAATTCTGCTGGATTTCTTTTTCTTTTTGCTGGCCAGAATAGAGTAGTCTGCTGCACTGTTCTTTACTTCTTTCCTGATGGAAACGAAATGGTTGTATGGTATTGCTCGTGACCCATTAGTATCCATTACACAATGGATTCATCAAAACTGTAATAGCTCTGCAAGAAAGTGGTCTTCACTAGGGTGGATGAAATGAAAACCATACATCATGTAGTACATGTCAACCTCTTTCTAAGAAAGCTAGAACCAGTCATGCACCTCACATGGATCCAGAGATCTCCCCATTTATTGCTCCAATTGTTTTGCTAGGTTTATTTCAAGCTGCAGTTCAGTAGGTATGTGCTTTCTGCTGAAGCTCAGAAGGTGTGTCCTGTCTGCTGCAGCTAGTGGCAGTTGAAGGATAGAACTGAGCATGTGCTTCCGTCTGCACAGATACAGATAGATTTAACTGAATAAATCAGTAGCTACGGCAATTTTTAATTGCATGCAACTACAAAAGTATTCAGATCAAAATTATTATTATTATTACTATTATTATTTATTTGAAAGGGCAGTTAATTTCATGGCTCTGTACATCAATAGGGAGTTACACACACACATAATATAAAAATACAGTAAACAAGAAACTATTAACAGACTGGTACACAGGGGGATAGGACCCTGCTCACAAGAGATCACAATCTACAAGGGAAGGGGGGAGAACACAGTAAGTGAGGGGAAAGGCTTCTTATCTGGCTGTAGGTGCCAGCATGCTCATTGCAAGTGGTAGGCTTTCTCGAAGAGGTGGGTTTTCAGGTTACTTTTGAGGGTTTGGATATTGGGTTAGAGTCTGATGTACTGGATTAGTGAGTTCCAGAGTAGGGGAAAGGCATTTGAGAACAGATGAGAGGAGAGCAGAGGAGGAGGTCCTTTGAGGATTGGAGATTACGGGTCGGGATGTATTGAGAAAGCAGGTCAGAGATATAAGGTTGGGACTGATTGTGGATGGCCTTATATGTATTTGTTAGTATTTTAAACTGAACTCGCTGGGCAATAGGGAATCAGTGAAGGTATTGGCAGAGGGGGAGGCAAAGGAGTAATGAGGGGAAATGTAGATTAACTGGGCAAGAAGGGAGCAAGAGTGCTAGATGGGATGCCACAGAGGAGAATTTTGCAGTAGTCCAGGCGGGAGATGACAAGGTCATGCACTAGTTGACTCAGGGGTGAGTATGGAGTGAATATGAGAGATGTTCTTGATTTGAAAGCGGCAGGTGGAGGACAGGGCAGAATCAAATGTTATCCCTAGGCAGCAGACCTGCAAGAAGTGAGAACGCTTCATGCTATTAATGGTAATGGATAGGTCAGGAAGAGGTGCTGAGAGATATGGGGGAAAGACAACTTCACTTTTCTCCATATTAATTTTGAGGAAGCAGAAGGAGAAGAATGAAGATATAGCCAACAGACATGCTGGGATTCTGGATAGCAGGAAGGTGACATCTGGGCCAGAGAGGTAGATTTGAGTGTCCTCAGCATAGAGATGCTATTGGAAGCCATGGGACTCTATGAGCTGTCCCAGGCCGAATGTATAAAAGGAAAAAAGTAGGGGACCCAGGACAGAGAGGGGGGTGTGATAAGGTGGTGGTATATGAATGAGAAACGCTGAAGGTTCTGGTGAGGTACAAAGAGATCCAAGAGAGGGCCAGGTCTTTGATGCCGATGAGAGTGGTCAACAGTATCAAAGGCAGAAGACAGGTCAAGGGAGCACAGAGAAGTGAAGTTTAGCTTTTGAAGCAAGAAGATTGTTGGCAACTTTGGTTAGGGCAGTTTCAGTGGAGTGATTGGGTCTGAAGCTGGATTGCAGGTGATCAAAAAGTGAATGGAATGAGAGGTAGGAGAACAGTATGAGGCGGACATGTTCTAGGAGTTTTGATGCAAATAGGAGTAGTGAGATGGGACGATAGCTGGCTTCTTGAGTATAGACATGATGGTTGCATGTTTAAAAGAGGAAAGGAAGACACCAGTGGTTAGGGATAGTTTGAAGAGGTGGGTTAGGACAGGAATACACGTAACTATAGTGATGAGTTGGGATGGGATTGGGTCAAGGGCACAGGTGGTGAAGTGTAGATTAGAGATTAAGTTGGAAAGCTTTTCTTCTGTGACAGGCTGATCGGTGAGGGTCCCAGGAGTCGGACCTCTGTATTCTGAAGATAGGTCATCAATGCGGAAATCCCCAAGAACCCCTTTAGATCAGCCAGAGATGAGCAAAGCTGCAAACAAGCAGAGAAAAAGAGCGAGAATATACTCAGGAGCATGCCATATGTATAACAGAAGGTACGAGTAGAAGTTCTGTTGAGAAGAGTTGTCTAAATAGGACCTTTTAGTATCCATAGCCACATGTCTAGGAGAAATAAGTACTTTATAAACACGCTGGTCAGTTATAGTTATGGAAGAGGACCTATATCCCACACAGGAAAACTTTGTCCACAATAACCTATAAAAAAAAAAGGTACAAAGCATTGTCTGCCCCATGTCTGCATTGCATAAAGAGAAAGAGAAGTGTTGTAACCACATTCCTGGAAGGCTAAGTACAAGTCAGCTAGAGAAGTGCAGTGTAAGAAGAAATGCTCTAAGGAGACATCTTTGCCTGTTAATTCTGACTGCAGCTGTGTACCTTGTAAGATCTGTGGAAATGGCACTTGTGCAACATCTGACAGTCCATGCATGCAAAAGACTGTAACTGATGTGTCTGAACTCTATTCTCCAGCCTCATTATTTCCTGCACTGTTACACTGCACCAACATCTCCAGCCGCCAAGGGACCCTGCCTTGCACCTCACAATTCATCACCATCAAGAGCCCCCCAAACTACCATCAGGTAGGAGAACCCCAAGATCCAGGTGTGCCCAAAAGGGAAAAAAGGAGCCCTCTTCCTATGACTGCACCGCCCAAGGGAGACAGCATGAGTACCAACTACAACCACAAATCTTGCTACTATCCCTCCTATCCTCTCCTCTCCAGGGTTTACTGCACATGTGCTATGTGCAGGGAGAGACACCAGGCATATACTACCGTATATGGTTTCCGTTATGGAGTCCTATATATGGTGAGCCATATACAGCTAATGTTCTTATTCCTTTGATAATCAGGCGTACTTTTATTGATGATCAATGATCATCAATGTATTTGACACAATATTTTCACCTACACAAAAATGACTTCCTTTCAAAAATGACTGTAATTTAGCGAATTGAATTCTAAAAAAAACATTAAAACCACTAAATATAGCATAAAATCCTAACATAAAATCACGAAAATATTACTCATAGCTTAATTGCTGTATAGCAGAGCTCTTGCATGTACTGGGTAAATATGAGGAAGTAATTAAATACATAGGTGGTCATATATACATCAGGGAAAACACTTGTTTTCTTGGGATTATAAAAAGGAGGAAAATGAATAAAAAAAAATTAAAAAAAGGAGGATTACTGACATTCATATGTATCTATAGTATAATTAAAAAATACTCTTATTGCATGTGTGTGTATGTATATATATATATATATATATATATATACTCACCTAAAGAATAATTAGGAACACCATACTAATACGGTGTTGGACCTCCTTTTGCCTTCAGAACTGCCTTAATTCTACGTGGCATTGATTCAACAAGGTGCTGATAGCATTCTTTAGAAATGTTGGCCCATATTGATAGGATAGCATCTTGCAGTTGATGGAGATTTGAGGGATGCACATCCAGGGCACGAAGCTCCCGTTCCACCACATCCCAAAGATGCTCTATTGGGTTGAGATCTGGTGACTGTGGGGGCCATTTTAATACAGTGAACTCATTGTCATGTTCAAGAAACCAATTTGAAATCATTCAAGCTTTGTGACATGGTGCATTATCCTACTGGAAGTAGCCATCAGAGGATGGGTACTTGGTGGTCATGAAGGGATGGACATGATCAGAAACAATGCTCAGGTAGCCCGTGGCATTTCAACGATGGCCAATTGGCACTAAGGGGCCTAAAGTGTGCCCAGAAAACATCCCCCACACCATTACACCACCACCACCAGCCTGCACAGTGGTAACAAGGCATGATGGATACATGTTCTCATTCTGTTTACGCCAAATTCAGACTCTACCATTTGAAGGTCTCAACAGAAATCGAGACTCATCAGACCAGGAAACATTTTTCCTTTCTTCAACAGTCCAATTTTGGTGAGCTTGTGCAAATTGTAGCCTCTTTTTCCTATTTGTAGTGGAGATGAGTGGTACCCGGTGGGGTCTTCTGCTGTTGTAGCCCACCTTTCTTTCCCATTCTGACATTCAGTTTGGAGTTCAGGAGATTGTCTTGACCAGGACTACAACCCTACATGCATTGAAGCAACTGCCATGTGATTGGTTGACTAGATAATCGCATTAATGAGAAATAGAACAAGTGTTCCTAATAATTCTTTAGGTGAGTGTATATATACTGTATATAACAACCAATGTATTTCGTTTTATATTTGGTGGTTTTAATATTTTTTTTTTGAATTAAATGTGCTGAATTACAATGAGACCCAGTCATTTGTGTGTAATTTCAACTAGTTGATAGAGGATATATAGCAGACTGTGGGGTCATATCTTTGTACCCTGTAGCAATCTTTGGTAAGCGTCCTTTTTATATTTTTTTGTACAATATTTTCACTATTGGTGTATCAATATGATGATACAGTAACAATGTACTCACTTGCAATGATTTTATCACGCTATTTGTGCAGTGACCGGGCCGCAGGGGCAATATGTGTGACTTATGGTGGGCCGATGGGGGTAGTAGCAGTTTGACTCACGGTTAGCAGCGCTCCCTGGGCCAGTGAATGGAAGGACAGCACCAGTTCCTTCAGGGCACATTCTGTTGTCCAGAGACTCCCTCCAGATGGTGCTTGAGGTGCCCTTGGTAGTGTGGATTTAAGATGCCATGGAGGCAGGGTCCCTGGTGTTCGTGACGCCAGCATCGTAAGGTCCAAATAGGTGATAAGTTCACACAATAAGGAGACCAGTTTTCTTTACAAATTCCCAGTACTTTACTGAAATTGATCCAAAGGTCATCAATGTGCGCAAAAGTAATTTACAGCAAGGCAGCTTCTACAATGGTTAAGGTTAGTTCTCAAAAGTTGCATAAGGGGTAGTTTTCCTCTATAACAATCAACCCTTGTTTCTCCTGGCTGGAGGGATGTCCTATCTCTGCTGTACTGTTTAGCCATATACTTCTGTTTCCTCTCTAGGAATACTATGTCCTGGCAGGTAGCCTTTCTGTCTTTGGTTATGGAGGGCAGCTGGTAGCTTAGAATCTCTCCACCTAATGCAAAGGAGACTAGAGCCTGATAACCAATTTCCTTCCTTTGCCAATATTCTCACTCCCTCTGTGGGTTGCCTAGATCTTCTGTAATCGTTCCCTTCCATGGGCTGGTACATGGAACTAACTCTGGGGTTTTGAAAGCTCTGCAAAATGGCTGCTGAGATGCAGCTTTTCCCACAGATATCACGCTCTCCTCCTTCTCTTCTCTCAGAGAGCAGGGCGGAGTCAACCCTCGGAGGTTTGTTAGAACCTCCCCCTCCCTGTGCAACTTTATAGGAACTCAGGCACAAGCACATTTTCATGAAACACAATCACAGTATTAGGCTACATTCACACGTCAGTATTTTCCTATATCCCGATTTTCGGTCCGTTTTTTGCGGATCCGTTGTTCCTGAAAATGTTTCCGTATGTCATCCGTATGTCATCCGTATGTCATCCGTTCTTTGCGGATCCACAAAAAACGGAAACATGTATACATTTCAATAATCAAATAAAGTTGTTTGGATTTCTTTGAAAAAAAATTGAAAAAAATAAAATAAAATAATAAAAATTTTGTTATGTGTTTCCAGGAACAGATTCCGCATAAAACGGATGACATACAGAATGACATCCGAATGTCTTCCGTTTTTTGCGGATCCATTGACTTTGTATTGTACCAGGATCCGAATTTTGCGGAAAAGAATAGGACATGTTTTATATTTAAACGGACATGCGGAACGGAACAACGGAAACGGACAGCACACATTGTGCTGTCCGATTTTTTCCAGGACCCATTGAAAATGAATGGGTCCAGATCTGGTCCTGATCTGTTCCGCAAAAAACGGAACAGATCAGGAAAGAAAAAACGGACGTGTGAATGGACCCTTAAGCAGTGTGTTTCAGGACACTGCATTTGTTTGTCTTGCTTTGCACTTGCATTATGATATGATTGTAAAACTTCAGTATTTGATTAGGATTATGCAATTGGTCATCACTTTTATGTATATATTCTGTATCAGACACATTATGCACTGCTTGAGAAAGGCTTCATTGCATTGGGCTGAAATTATTGCAACAGGTTGGGTGAATAAAGAGATGCACTACCCA
Organism: Bufo gargarizans; assembly: GCF_014858855.1. Taxonomy (NCBI): domain Eukaryota; kingdom Metazoa; phylum Chordata; class Amphibia; order Anura; family Bufonidae; genus Bufo; species Bufo gargarizans. The sequence goes on along the minus strand of NC_058080.1, from coordinate 285,339,385 downwards.
CTACCTCAGACCTGGGAGTATCTGCAATTGTTTTAATGTTATGTATTGTAATGTTATGTATTGCATGTTTTGGCCATATGTTTCAGCAGAAGAAGTATGGATGGGAAAGGTTGGCAAGGAAAGGTCTAACCACCCTGTTCCTCTGCTCTTGGTTGAAGTGGGCTGGTCCTACTTCTTACCAGGAGGGGAAGTAGCTGAGTAGTGTGACTGAGGAAAGAAAGTATACTGCAGTGCTCCTACTCCTTGTAAAGATTCCCTAGAAAAAACAACTCACTTGAGCCTCAAGCAGCACTTAAGAGACAACACCGCAGAGTGAACAGCAAAAAATTGAGTTACAGACGCTGCAAGGTGAGGGACTATGGTTGAGACACCCATCACCCAGAACTACCACTAGGCCAGATAAAGTCCAAGTCTGAACCTGTCATTGTATACCTATACCCACAATTGACAATTTGCAGTCATCCCATCTGCCTCCATACATCCTTAACCGGTGGCAGAAACTGTACTTTGAATTTGCTGCTATTGGATGTACCACAAGTTATATTGTACACTTAGTAAAAAGAGACTGTTATACGTTAACTTCTGGCCTCATTCTTAAAACTACAGTACATTTCCACTGCACTGATCCTCAGGGACCAATGGCCTGAGAGAGTACATCGTGACACAACATCTCATCAGGGCCACTATCACTCCCATCCTCTGCACCCACTCCTCAGGGGCTCGCTGCAGAGTCCACTGTTTTTACGTCAACTGAAGTGCTGCCTCTATTTTTCTTTGCCACATTTTGGATTCTGAGCCTGTGGTCTTCTGAGGAATTGCTCCCAAATTTTTTGCCATATACAGTATACAAGGTGTTGCTTGTTTTATTTTTTAAAACATAGACTCATAGATCGATATGACAAATTTACAGATTTTTTTTGCAGTAGATGACATAAGAAAGGAACATACACAATACTTACTATAACATGAACTTTTTTTTCCAAGGACATTCATTTATATAATGGAAAATATTTAGCATTTGCGTTTATTTTTCCCAGACAGTGATAAACTAAACACACGGATTCTAATATTTATCATTTTGATTGAGATTTTTTTAATTTTTATTGAAGAATACATTTTCCAACTGATGGAGCAGATTTCTGTTGTTCTGAGATCATTGTTTTTGGAGGCTGGATTTGCATGTGATTTGTTTGGCGGTAAAAGAAAATGCCACAAAAACCTCATCATGAAAACTTAGTACATTTTTATTGATATTGCTGAAGTTTTTTGATGCATTGATTGCCCGCACAGTTTTTATAGATGAAAAACATTTGTTTTACATGTTTCATCTGTAAAGACTGCATGGACCAATCCAACATTGTAAAACTGTGGTAATTGCATGCTATTTTACTATGTGTTTGGAAGCTGTGTACCATGGTGGGCTCCCCAGGATACAGCAAAGTCACGAACAAGGAAAACAACTCCACCACCAGCTTTTGCCAAAACAGAATTTTACTTAAACGTGGTAATGAACACAACCACAAATGCTGGGAACATACAATAAATGTAGATACACCCAGCCCAAAGGCTGAGACCCTTGTGCTGCACAGCACGGCGCCCTTGCAGGAGGAAAATGCGGTAATTTACCTACTGGTGGGCACAACTAAACTGCCACACCTTACCTGTTATTACCCTGGTGCGGGCTAGCCTGCGCGGTGCAGCACAACAGCTTACAATCTTACAGTGCTCTACAGTATTCTCCCTCCCGTAACTGATCTTGTAGCACGTGCCTATAGTCATTTGTATTACTCCTAAGCAAAACGCCAGCTCTCCAATGTGAAATGTCATTTTAAGTTATGGAGTTCTTGCAATGGACAATAGCAACACTTGTGGCTCGGCACAAACAGAGACACTAACTAACTACAGGCCTGGTCTCAGTCTCTAGGCGCCAACACTGTAATGAGGTGTGTGCACGATCTTACTGACCCGGGTCTGCTCTGTATCCGCTGGTGACTGTGAATCGAACAAAAGCCTCTCCAACAAGCATGCGTTCCCGCAGTGTATGTAGCTTTGCTCCTCAGCTCTCATCAGTGTTCCTGGAAGCAATCCTCGTTCCTCTGGACAGGATCAGGGTCTTGGACACGATCAGCTTCACTTAGCTGCAGCTCTGGTCACTGAGGGATGCCCTCACACCTGGATGCCGTTGGATCTTCTGCTTACACAGTTCCTCAGTCTCAGCATCCTCTAAGATAGCTGCTCCCTTTCTCTTCCTCTCCAGGCTCTGTGTAAATTCACCTCTCATGAATATGGAAATATATGCAGTCTGTTAGCTGTGTTTAGGAAACAGCAGCATCTTGTGGCCAAACAGCAGAATGTCAGTCCAGATCATTTAATTTAATCTACACAATCAGTGTTCAGACAAGGAGAGCTGTTTCCCCATCTCACATATTTGTGTTGCGTTTTTGTTTTATCACAACACAAAAAGCAACATGTAAACCCATAATTTGTTATCTGTGTCTAATATAAGGCTTGCTTTCCACGGATCCAATACCCCCAACCAAAATTTGAAGGTAATAGTTTTGTTAACCCACAATACCTCTGTTAACCCACACATTCAACCAAAATCTACAGGATCTTGTGGATTACTAATGTAAAAAAAAACTCCTTGCTATTTGTTAACGGTCGTGTGATTATAGGCAAACCTTATGGTCATTAACAAACAGCAGGGAGTTATGACTTTTTCAAGTCTTGGTTAACTTTAAAGACTGCATTTAAAATATGAACAAACCCTGATCAAAACCGCAACGTTCATGGTATCATGCTCATCCCCATTCACTTGAATAGGACTGATCCGCGCCCAGGCAAAGTGACTGATGAATGTGTCGTCACTGGCCTAGGGAAAGTTGTGAGAAGGCCGCTGCGAGTGCCGGTGCCTTCGCAAACAGCTGATTGGCGGGGGTCCCATATATCTGACCCCCACCAATCAGATACTGATGACCAATACAGAGGATAGGTTTCAGTAGTAAAATCTCAGAAAATGCCTTTAACTGCTATTATGATAGATTTCTTAAGACTGGTGTAATTATCCACGCTACAACACCCTGCCATGTGATCATTTTATTGAAATATAGCCTGGAAATAGCTATTTAAACAACAGAGTTTAAACATTAACCATATCTAGCCATTAAATCATAGCTTATTTATTAACTATTATAGCTCTTAAAGGTGGAAGAGGAAAAGAGCAGTTTTTGTAATACAATTTATCTGTGATCTCAAAAATACAGCTAAATAAATGGGTATTGATAGCATTTATCCTGATCTCTGTGTCTTTATTTCACTTTTAGGCATGTAGCTATTTCCTTGCAGATTACATGGCTGCATGGGGATTAAGGAAATTCATAGATAATTGACCCCACTAATATACTTCACACATACTTCAATATAAAATAATATTGTAGGAGAGCAGTTATTCACATTGATTGTCAATATCCATTAAAGTGTCTTCAAATACTGTAATACATTAAAAGAGACAAATTAATAAGCTTTGAAAATTGTTTTAATATAATACTGATAAAGTTTGAGCTAGGCACTGATGGACAGCATGGGTTGGAGGCAGGGTGCGGAACTAGTGTTTATTAACTCTGTATTTATCACTCGATCTGGATAGGAATATAACTGAAAATGATAAATTTTATGGTTATACATTAAAAGCCAACTAGGAAAAACAAAGAAAAAGGGTGATATTAAAAGGACGCTGGTCCAGCATAGGGGTAAGCTACAATACAGATACAGTTTAAGTAGTAGTGCAAAGTCACACTGCAGCACTAAAGGCCACAGAAAAGACAGACCATTAAAGAGACAAGACAAACAATGTGAACCAGGTCACAAACAGAATTCGGTGTCCTCAAACAAGACAGCGTCTCTATTATATTGCAGATACAGTGTATTAGTTATGCTGTATTTAGACAGGTTCCCGTGAATAAAATGTACCACTGTTAAGTGGGCACCAAGCTCTCACTATAATGAACAGTGAAAGTCACCAGGTCACCGGAGATGGTACAGGACTGAATTTAACCCCAGATAGATAATGTTTAACAGATTCCCCTCCAGTGGCTATACTTAACCCTAACGAAACCTCAGCGTGTCAACACCAGCCGTCATCCACGGCAGCTGTAAAGGAATTTCATATCAGCCAATGGTTACAAACTTCTGGATTGTGTCACTATAAAAAGCTGATCCTATGCATTTCTTTATCCTTAAAGGGGTTGTCTCATCATAGACATTGGGGGCATATCGCTAGCAGTGATGGCCAGTTCGCATTGTTCACCCGCGAACACATGGGGGCTGCCATCTTTTTTCAAAAGTCCGGCAAGGCACAGGTAAGCCCGTACCTGAGACTGTGCGTGAGGCGGTTTGAAACAAATGCGGTCAGCGGGAGCAGGCAGTTCCGAGAACAGCCACCGGGGGCCTTCATCGGCTGTTCTCGGAACTGCCTGCTCCCAGTGACCGCATTTGTTTTGAGACCGGTTCGCGGCACAGGCACAGGTAAGGGCTTACCTGTGCCTCGCCGGACTTGTGAAAAAAGATGGCAGCCCGCATGTGTTCGCGGGCGAACAATGCGAACTGGCCATCACTGATCGCTAGGATATTCCCCCATTGTCTTATAGGTGCAGGTCCCACTGCTGGGACCCCCACCTAGATAGAGAAAGGAGCCCCTCAAGGTGGTGGCTGGAGGCCTCCAGTCCGGCCACCACCAAGCCGGCTCCCCATAGAAGTGAATGGGAGCATGCCAAGCATGCGCAGCCCCCACTTCCATTAATTTCTATGGGGCCGATGGAAATAGCCGAATGAGCGCTCGGCTATTTTCGCCGGCCCCATAGAAGATGAATTGAGGGTGGCTGCGCAATGCGCCATCACTTCAGTGCGGGTCCCAGCGGTGGGACCAGCACCTATAAGACAATGGGGGAATATCCTAGCTATATGCCCCCATTGCCCATGATGAGACAACCCCTTTAACCCCTTAAGGACCGGGCCATTTTTCACCTTAAGGACCAGGCCATTTTTTGCAAATCTGACATGTCACTTTATGTGGCGATAACTTTAAAACGCTTTTACTTATCCAGGCCATTCTGAGATTTTTTTTCTCGTCACATATAGTACATCATGACAGTGGTAAAATTGAGTCAAAAAATTTAATTTTTATTTATAAAAAATTCCTAGTTTATCAAAAATTTGGAAAAATTAGCAAATTTCCAAATTTCTATTTCTCTACTTTTATCATAGATACATAAAAATAGTTATTACTTTACATTCCCCATATGTCTACTTTATGTTTGGATCATTTTGTGAATGCCATTTTATTTTTCTTGAAATTTTTCAGAAAATTTCGAAAACCCACTTTTTTCAGGACCAGTTCAGGTCTGAAGTCACTTTGTAATGCTTATATAATAGAAGCCACCCAAAAATTACCCCATTTTAGAAACTACACCCCTCAAGGTATTCAAAACTGAATTTACAAACTTTGTTAACCCTTTAGGTGTTCTACAAGAATTAATGGAAAATAGAGATAACATTTCAAAATTTCACTTTTTGGGCAGATTTTCCATTTGAATCCATTTTTTCCAGTTACAAAGCAAGGGTTAAAAACCAAAGAAAACTCAATATTTATGGCCCTGATTCTGTAGTTTACAGAAACACCCCATATGTGGTCGTAAACTTCTGTATTGGCACACGGCAGAAGGAAAGGAATGCCATACAGTTTTTGGAAGGAAGATTTTGCTGGACTGTTTTTTTGCCACCATGTCCCATTTGAAGCCCCCCTGATGCACCCCTAGAGTACAAACTCCAAAAAAGTGACCCCATTTTGGAAACTACAGGCTAAGGTAGCAGTTTTGTTGGTACTATTTTAGGGTACATTTGATTTTTGGTTGCTCTATATTACACTTTTTGTGAGGCAAGGTAACAAGAAATAGCTGTTTTGGCACTGTTTTTATTTTTAGTTATTTACAACATTCATCTGACAGGTTAGATTATGCGGTATTTTTATAGAGCAGGTTGTGACGGACGCGACAATACCAAATATGACTTACTTTTTTTGTTTGTTTGTTTCAGTTTTAAATAACAAAGCATTTTTAGTGTCTCCACATTCTGAAAGCCGTAGTTTTATTTATTTTTTGGGCGACTGTCTTATGTAGTGGCTCATTTTTTTCGGGAGGAGATGATGGTTTGATTGGCACTATTTTGGGGTGCATATGACTTTTTGATCGCTTGCTATTACACTTTTTGTGATGTAAGGTGACAAGGGGTTAGGTCATGTGATATTTTTATAGAGCAGGTTCTTACGGACGGATAGGTGTACTTCTTTTTATTTACTTAAGTTTTACAGAATACCAGCATTTTTTAAACAAAAAAAATGGTGTCTCCACATTCTGAGCCATAGTTTTTTTTTTTTTTGGGTGATTGGCTTAGGTAGGGGCTAATTTTTTGAGGGATGAGGTTATGGTTAGATTGGTACTATTTTGGGGGGAATACGCCTTTTTGATCACTTTTTGTGATGTAAGGTGACAAAAATGGCTTTTTTTTACACCGTTTTAATTTTTTTATGGTATTTATCGGACAGGGTGGATCATGGGATATATTTATAGAGCCGATCATTATGGACGCGGTGATACCCAATATGTGTGTTTTTTTTCCTTTCTGTTTTTATCATAAAATAAGGGGAAAGGGACGTTTTTTCTTTTTTTACTTAATGAATTGTATTACTTTACTAATTTTATTAAAAACACTTTTTTAACTTTTTTTTTCTTTACTTTATTTCTGATGTTCACTTTTGGGGGTCTGATCCCCTCTGCAATGCATTACAATACATTTGTATTGTAATGCATTGCCTGTTTGTGTACTACAGTGAGTAGTACACAAACAGGTTGCCTAAGGCTGGATCTCCTTGGCTCCCATAGAAGGCAGGACCCGATGCCGTGAAAGGCATTAGGCAGCCTCTGCACGGCATCGGGCTGCCTTCTGAGACATAGAGTCCCCGCCACAGCAGCGCGGGGACTTGATGCGCTCACTGAAACACAAGGAGGACATGCAGGAGGACAATCTGTATGTACCGACACATCCGCTCGGCATACACGTTAGTGCAGGGAGATGCCCAAGTTTAAAGTTAAGTGACCATGTAAGGGTGTCGAGCAATGTTCATTAATGCTATTGAATATAATTTGTATTTGCCTGCTATAATTCGCTTGGTCAGTAGATGGCGACAAAGGATAGGATATAGTCTCACTGAAGCTGTTTAGTAAAGAAAAGTTATATTTATTTTTATCTTTCAAAGCTCAAATAATGCTAATTTAGGGGCTTAGTAGGACCCTCAGAAAGGTGATAGTGAACTGTAAATGCAGGTTTGAGGCTGCACTGAAAAATTCACTTGCTGCATCACAGTCTTCCTGGTAAGGGGAGGAGTTCCAGGTTAGAGCAGGAAGGGACTAGACGGAGTCTGCCTAGTAATGATGGGGACATGAGGAGAGAACCTCTACGGAGCCTGGAAGAGGATTTATGGCTCACAGTGGGGGCTGGCAACAGCAGCTAGGGAAAATTTACCGCCACGGATCCGAGAATACATGTGGCTGTACGGTCCAGTTCGGGAGTGGACCAATGGATCAGGAAAAAGCACCAAGAGACTGCCAAGAACTGTAAGTGCGGTTTTGTCGCATCACATCGCACCACACGTTACAGTGACATTTTGGATATACCAGAAAGCTACAAGAGACATACTCCACTTTCCTTTGGATTACAAATAGTATTACGCAATACTTAGGGTGCACCCGAATGAGAAAACCGCTCAGGGACATTCAGGCGCAGTTACACTGCTTTATGGACTTTGGGGGACATTTCGCAATAGCTGGTTTATTGTTGGGCAACATTATCTTTACTGTGCATTCATGCTCTGTTTTTTCAATCTGTTTTATATATGCTCAGCTAGTTGTTCATTAAGTTTGTTCAGTAAACGTAACTGCTGGGAACGAACCGTTGTTTGTGTCTGTGTGGCATCGTGTACCCTCTGTATCTGTGGGCCCAGCCCAGGTGGAATCTGATTGTCTGGTTGCTATGGTCAACTAAAGCCTCATGCACATGACAGTTTTTTTTTAAGGTCCGCAAAAACGGGGTCCGTAGGTCCATGCTCCGTGACCGTTTTTTCGTCCGTGGGTCTTCCTTGATTTTTGGAGGATCCACGGACATGAAAAATGAAAAAAAAAAATCTAAGTCAAGTTTGCCATTGAAATGATAGGAAAAAACGGACACGGATCACGAACACGGATGACAATCTTGTGTGCATCCGTGTTTTTTCACGGACCCATTGACTTGAATGGGTCCGAGAACCGTTGGCCGTGAAAAAAATAGGACAGGTCCTATTTTTTTCACGACCAGGAAACACAGATCACAGATGCGGCTGCCAAACGGTGCATTTTCCGATTTTTCCACGGACCCATTGAAAGTCAATGGGTCCGCGAAAAAAAACTGAAAACGGCACAACGGCCACGGATGCACACAACGGTCGTGTGCATGAGGCCTAAGCCAGTTCTATTTTACACCAATTTGATAAATGACCCCCATTATATTACAGAAGGAGGAGATATCCTAATGATTGTTTGCAGAACAGCAAACGCTAATGTGTGTGTGTGTATATATATATATATATATATATATATATATATATAGTAGGGTTTCGCTCTGGTAGATAGGGTAAGCGGGCGCAGTACAGAGGCAAAATACAGGTTCTTAACTCAAAACGTCAGTGTTTATTCACGCTTGAGGCAATTGCAGAAAACAGCATGTAACTTTGCAGTCTTGGTGTTAATTCACACCCAATGGAAAGTTCATATAACACAAGTCACCTTGCTGGCAGCTCTGCGTACAATAGTCCACAGCAGGCTTTAGGGGGCCTGTTTTCCCCAGCATGCGGCTCTCAGCCCTCTAGCAAGACACGAAGCCTTAGATCCCCAAAACAGAGACCTCTCTGCTGAGTCTAGCTGCCTATTTAAGGACAGCCAGGTGCTGCCAAAACCCGGACCGGCACAAGGCACCTAAACTCCGGTCCGGTATTTCACCTCAACTGGCTGGAAACCAGCCCAGCCGCACATGCTGGGAGGAAAATACCTGCCTTGCCAGACACAACCCCTCACTGTGTCACAATATATACAGTACAGACCAAAAGTTTGGACACACCTTCTCATTCAAAGAGTTTTCTTTATTTTCATGACTATGAAAATTGTACAAACCGGATTCCAAAAAAGTTGGAATGCAATGATGTGGAGGTGCCAACTTCTAATATTTTATTCAGAATAGAACATAAATCACGGAACAAAAGTTTAAACTGAGAAAATGTACCATTTTAAGGGAAAAATATGTTGAATCAGAATTTCATGGTGTCAACAAATGCCCAAAAAGTTGGGACAAGGCCATTTTCACCACTGTGTGGCATCTCCCCTTCTTCTTACAACACTCAACAGACGTCTGGGGACCGAGGAGACCAGTTTCTCAAGTTTAGAAATAGGAATGCTCTCCCATTCTTGTCTAATACAGGCCTCTAACTGTTCAATTGTCTTGGGCCTTCTTTGTTGCACCTTCCTCTTTATGATGCGCCAAATGTTCTCTATAGGTGAAAGGTCTGGACTGCAGACTGGCCATTTCAGTACCCGGATCCTTCTCCTACGCAGCCATAATGTTGTGATTGATGCAGAATGTGGTCTGGCATTATCTTGTTGAAAAATGCAGGGTCTTCCCTGAAAGAGATGACGTCTGGATGGGAGTATATGTTGTTCTAGAACCTGAATATATTTTTCTGCATTGATGGTGCCTTTCCAGATATGCAAGCTACCCATGCCACACGCACTCATGCAACCCCATACCATCAGAGATGCAGGCTTCTGAACTGAGCGTTGAAAACAACTTGGGTTCTCCTTGTCCTCTTTGGTCCGGATGACATGGTGTCCCAGATTTCCAAAAAGAACTTTGAATCGTGACTCGTCTGACCACAGAACAGTTTTCCATTTTGCCACACTCCATTTTAAATGATCCCTGGCCCAGTGAAAACGCCTGAGCTTGTGGATCTTGCTTAGAAATGGCTTCTTCTTTGCACTGTAGAGTTTCAGCTGGCAACGGCGGATGGCACGGTGGATTGTGTTCACTGACAATGGTTTCTGGAAGTATTCCTGAGCCCATTCTGTGATTTCCTTTACAGTAGCATTTCTGTTTGTGGTGCAGTGTCGTTTAAGGGCCCGGAGATCACGGGCATCCAGTATGGTTTTACGGCCTTGACCCTTACGCACAGAGATTGTTCCAGATTCTCTGAATCTTCGGATGATGTTATGCACAGTTGATGATGATAGATGCAAAGTCTTTGCAATTTTTCGCTGGGTAAGACCTTTCTGATATTGCTACACTATCTTTCTGCGCAACATTGTGGGAATTGGTGATCCTCTACCCATCTTGGCTTCTGAGAGACACTGCCACTCTGAGAAGCTCTTTTTATACCCAATCATGTTGCCAATTGACCTAATTAGTGTTAATTGGTCTTCCAGCTCTTCGTTATGCTCAAATTTACTTTTTGCAGGCTCTTATTGCTACTTGTCCCAACTTTTTGGGGATTTGTTGACACCGTGAAAATTTGAATCAACGTATTTTTCCTTTAAAATGATACATTTACTCGGATTAAGCGTTTGATCTGTCATCTACGTTCTATTACAAATAAAATATTGACATTTGCCATCTCCACATCATTGCATTCAGTTTTTATTCACAATTTGTTTAGTGTCCCAACTTTTTGGGAATCTGGTTTGTAGATTCACACTGAAGGCATCAAAACTATGAATTAACACATGTGGAATTATATACATAACAAAAAAATGAAACAACTGAAAATATGTCATATTCTAGGTTCTTCAAAGTAGCCACCTTTTGCTTTGATTACTGCTTTGCACACTCTTGGCATTCTCTTGATGAGCTTCAAGAGGTAGTCACCTGAAATGGTCTTCCAACAGTCTTAAAGGAGTTCCCAGAGATGCTCAGCATTTGTTGGCCCTTTTGCCTTCACTCTGCGGTCCAGCTCACCCCAAACCATCTTGATTGGGTTCAGGTCCGGTGACTGTGGAGGCCAGGTCATATGGCGCAGCACCCCATCACTCTCCTTCATGGTCAAATAGCCCTTACACAGCCTGGAGGTGTGTTTGGGGTCATTGTTCTGTTGAAAAATAAATGATGGTCCAACTAAACGCAAACCGGATGGAATAGCATGCCGCTGCAAGATGCTGTGGTAGCCATGCTGCCTTCAATTTTGAATAAATCCCCAACAGTGTCACCAGCAAAGCACCCCCACACCATCACACCTCCTCCTCCTCCATGCTTCACAGTGGGAACCAGGCATGTAGAGTCCATCCGTTCACCTTTTCTGCGTCGCACAAAGACACGGTGGTTGGATCCAAAGATCTCAAATTTTGACTCATCAGACCAAAGCACAGAATTTCACTGGTCTAATGTCCATTCCTTGTGTTCTTTAGCCCAAACAAGTCTCTTCTGCTTGTTGCCTGTCCTTAGCAGTGGTTTCCTAGCAGATATTCTACCATGAAGGCCTGATTCACACAGTCTCCTCTTAACAGTTGTTCTAGAGATGTGTCTGCTGCTAGAACTCTGTGTGGCATTGACCTGGTCTCTAATCTGAGCTGCTGTTAACCTGCGATTTCTGAGGCTCGTGACTCGGATGAACTTATCCTCCGCAGCAGAGGTGACTCTTGGTCTTCCTTTCCTGGGGCGGTCCGCATGTGAGCCAGTTTCTTTGTTGTATTTACATTTAGTCCAAGACTACTGATTGCCTGCTCTTGACATGTGCATGTTCTGTTTTTACGATATTATTAAAATGTAACTTTTATTATTTGCTTTTTTAATAAATAGTGAACATTTTTATGATATCTAACCTACTGCATTAAAACTATCTACAGAGACCCATTGTGTGCTATACTTGTGTTTTTTACTCTCTTTCAATAGCTATTCTTGCAGTAGCAGCGTAATTGTTACACTTGATTCTTTGTAGCTGGCTACTTTCACATCTACTATGATTCTGGTAACGGGTAACTGCGCTGTTTCTTTCTAAACTGCCTAATAGCTATTCAGTGAATGTAACTGTATTGCCCTTGATTGTAACTACTATTTGGTAGCGGTTCAATTGCTGCACTTGCTGCCTTTTAGCTATCTGCTTTCATACACTTCATGTGCCGTGATTCTAGTGGTGGCGCAATTGTTTACTAAACTACCTAATAGCTGCTCAGTATCTGCTTGCTTGCACACTTTTTCGGGCAGACTGCCCGATCCCCTGAAGACGCCATGTAGATGGCGAAACATGTCAGGGGGCAGTGTTTAGATTTTTAGGCTACAGCAAACCCAGAAAAAGTGTGCAAGCAAGCAGATACTGAGCAGCTATTAGGTAGTTTAGTAAACAATTGCGCCGCCACTGCTTTTTTCTTGCCATAATACAAATTCTAACAGTCTATTCAGTAGGACTATCAGCTGTGTATCCACCTGACTTCTCCACAACGCAACTGATGGTCCAAACCCCATTTATAAGGCAAGAAATCCCACTTATTAAACCTGACAGGGCACACCTGTGAAGTGAAAACCATTTCAGGTGACTACCTCTTGAAGCTCATCAAGAGAATGCCAAGAGTGTGCAAAGCAGTAATCAAAGCAAAAGGTGGCTACTTTGAAGAACCTAGAATATGACATATTTTTAGTTGTTTCACACTTTTTTGTTATGTATAAAATTCCACGTGTTAATTCATAGTTTTGATGCCTTCAGTGTGAATCTACAATTTTCATAGTCATGAAAATAAAGAAAACTCTTTGAATGAGGTGTGTCCAAACTTTTGATAAAACTCAAAAAATTTGAATATTGTGCAAAGTTCATTTATTTCAGTAATGCAACTTAAATGGTGAAACTAATATAAGAGATGGACTCATTATATGGAAAGAGAGATATTTCAAGCCTTTATTTGTTATAATTTGGATGATTATGGCTTATAGCTTATGAAACCCCAAAGTCACAATTCTGAGGTACCCTTTGGTCAGGGGGTATAGATTAATTAGTTGACTAGAGTGTGACACTTTGAGCCTAGAATATTGAACCTTTTCACAAAACTAATTGTAAGCTGCATTAATGCAATTCCTTTTAATTTACATTACTGAAATAAATGGACTTTTGCACGATATTCAAATATTTCGAGTTTCACCTGTGTGTGTGTGTATATATTATATATTATATATATATATATATATATATAGGTAAGGCTGGTACCAGCCTGCATTTGTGGGAGGGGCAACTGGCCATATATACCTCTCGCTTCCGTTCAGCCAGGCGCCCGAGCTTCACGCATCACTGCGGCTTCACGCTCCCTCCTTCAGTGTCGTCACTTCCGGGTTATCGCGGTCACGTGCCGCTGTCGTCAGCTTCGCCGCCAGCCTGCCAGGTAATCGGGGTATAGCGTCCCCGCTCCAGCCTAGTTTACGTTCGGCCTGGTCTCTGGCTCTGGGGGTTGCCCGGTGGGGATGCCCACACAGTCACAGGCGGCTGGGTCGGGGGAGCGGTGTCCTAGTTTAGTGCGCTTCCGTATCATGCCGCTCAGCATAAGGGTCATAAAGGAGTTAAAGGGCCAGTGGCAGAGTCAGGGCGAGGCTATGTTTGTGTTCTTTCGAAACAGCGCTTCCAGCACTGAAAGTGTTTACAAATTCTGGTGTTATGGTGCAGGGGTTCTCCTGTGTCCAGGGGGGGCATAGCTTCATTCATGCCTCCTAACCCCTCCAGCAGGTTACCGGCGGGTTTATTATACCATACTTGGGCCCATTTTCAGAGCAGCAATACTGGCTGGTTTATAAAATAAAAAAAATAAAATAAAAAAAGGGGGGGGGGAAAAAGAAGGGGAGTTGTGTAAAAAACCAATAATGATAAATTCACGCTTATATTTCAGTGTTAAAATCCTGCAGCATCATAGTGCCAGAATTTGCAGTCTAGTCGAGGGGGAGTTGTCACGTTACTGTTTTAAGTCAGCGGTTTTTTGTTGCATTTTGCTTCTGGCTCCCGGTCGTCCCTTTTGCGGGGTCCCTGGGTCGCTCAGGTTGTCAATGTCCCTGGATCGCCCAGGTTGTCAATGTCCCTGGATCGCCCAGGTTGTCAATGTCCCTGGATCGCCCAGGTTGTCAATGTCCCTGGATCGCCCAGGTGGTCAATGTCCCTGGATCGCCCAGGTGGTCAATGTCCCTGGATCGCCCAGGTTGTCAATGTCCCTGGATCGCCCAGGTTGTCAATGTCCCTGGATCGCCCAGGTTGTCAATGTCCCTGGATCGCCCAGGTTGTCTATGTCCCTGGATCGCCCAGGTTGTCTATGTCCCTGGATCGCCCAGGTTGTCTATGTCCCTGGATCGCCCAGGTTGTCAATGTCCCTGGATCGCCCAGGTTGTCAATGTCCCTGGATCGCCCAGGTTGTCAATGTCCCTGGATCGCCCAGGTTGTCAATGTCCCTGGATCGCCCAGGTTGTCAATGTCCCTGGATCGCCCAGGTTGTCAATGTCCCTGGATCGCCCAGGTTGTCAATGTCCCTGGATCGCCCAGGTTGTCAATGTCCCTGGATCGCCCAGGTTGTCAATGTCCCTGGATCGCCCAGGTTGTCAATGTCCCTGGATCGCCCAGGTTGTCAATGTCCCTGGATCGCCCAGGTTGTCAATGTCCCTGGATCGCCCAGGTTGTCAATGTCCCTGGATCGCCCAGGTTGTCAATGTCCCTGGATCGCCCAGGTTGTCAATGTCCCTGGATCGCCCAGGTTGTCAATGTCCCTGGATCGCCCAGGTTGTCAATGTCCCTGGATCGCCCAGGTTGTCAATGTCCCTGGATCGCCCAGGTTGTCAATGTCCCTGGATCGCCCAGGTTGTCAATGTCCCTGGATCGCCCAGGTTGTCAATGTCCCTGGATCGCCCAGGTTGTCAATGTCCCTGGATCGCCCAGGTTGTCAATGTCCCTGGATCGCCCAGGTTGTCAATGTCCCTGGATCGCCCAGGTTGTCAATGTCCCTGGATCGCCCAGGTTGTCAATGTCCCTGGATCGCCCAGGTTGTCAATGTCCCTGGATCGCCCAGGTTGTCAATGTCCCTGGATCGCCCAGGTTGTCAATGTCCCTGGATCGCCCAGGTTGTCAATGTCCCTGGATCGCCCAGGTTGTCAATGTCCCTGGATCGCCCAGGTTGTCAATGTCCCTGAATCGCCCAGGTTGTCAATGTCCCTGGATCGCCCAGGTTGTCAATGTCCCTGGATCGCCCAGGTTGTCTGTGTCTCCGGGTTATTCAGGGGGTTTCGTATATGTTCTTTTAATTCTGTCGTTGTATTGTTCCTCCCTTTAGTTCGGACTTTAGTTGTACGTGTTCTACGTTTTCGGCCAGGCAATTCCGGGGCGCTCTCTGGTAAGTCAGTTCATAGATGGTTATCAAGGCAGGGTTAAAACTTTGGTTCTACTCAGGGTCATTTTCCTTTCATTAGCTCCATCTTTAGCATTTGGGGGTTTTGGAGCCGTGCTTCCAAATCCATTCGTGTCCTACCAGGTAGGTGGTTCGTCCGATGGGCATTTTACTCACTTTTATTGTTTCTCACAATTCTTCCGTCCGGCCTCTTTGCATTCGTCTGTATCGTTGCTTTTTCTAGGTGTACTTTACTCATCTTTTTTTCTCAGGTCAAATATGTCTCACGTCTCCTCCGATATGGACGATAACGTCTCCATGCCTGGAACTCCCGTCTCAGGGCGCGACAGTGGTACATCATTAAGAAGCTGGACGGTGCCAAGATTGGTCGCCGAACTTAACCGCAGGGGGATACGGCATCCGGCGTCTGCCCGCAAGGCTGAATTGTATCGCCTGCTGATGACGGCCCCGGCCCCGATGGCGGACCATTCCAACCTGGATTCTATACAGCTGGCCCTAGCTCAGATTCAGTCGTCCATCACTGGTCTGGCTGGCTCAGTTTCGGACATTCAGGCTAGGGTAGCGGTTTTGGAATCCAGGCCCGCGGTTCCACCGCAATTTCCAGGGTCGGCAGCCACCCCTGCCATTCCGCTGGACGTTGCAGGTAGGCCTTCTGTCACACCTCAGATCGCCCCTTCCCACTTTGTTCCGGAGCATATTAAAAAGGATATCCTGGCGGGCAAGGACGTGAACCTTGCATCCATCCTTATTGCCTCCCAGGATATTTCAGAGAATCGGGTCGTTAACTGCGGAGAGGTTTCCGTGGTGTTGAGAGCTAAGGATGCTCGGCTTAATAGAAAACTATCTATTTCTGAGTTTGTCCTGGCTTTCAGCCTCTACAGGGACGTGGTGTGTTCCGCTCAGCCAGATCGCAGGGAAGAGCTGGACACTTACTTGTACCGGATTACGGACTTGGGGCACAAATACGGTGGCACGGCGTTTTACGATTATCATCGTTCTTTTTCGGCTAAAGCCGCGGCCGCTCTGAGTCAGTTCCAGTTCGTGTCTAGCTGGGCGGATCTGGATATGGAATTGTTTTGCCGGCATTTTGCGGGTCTCAAGGCCCCCCTCTGTGCTACCTGCCAGTCCATTTTTCATTCCACCGACTGGTGTCCCAATCCGGTGCAAGCCCCACAGTCAGCTCCCTCGGCAGGTCCTTCTGGGTCCTCCAGGTCTTCCCCGTCGTTAGATAAACTGGGCAGACCCATCGTGTTCCTCGGGGGCAACCAGGTTTGCAATAATTTTAATGCCAAGGGATGTGCCTTCAATTCCTGCCGGGCGCTCCATATTTGTTCCCTTTGTTTTCGGGCCCATCCCCGTTCCTCCTGTCCCAGGAGGGCAGCCAAGGATTCCTGACTAGCCGACATTAATTTGGGGTTACTGGCTGCTCTTCTGCGGGATCACCCTGATCGGCTTTTTGTCTCCTTCTTGTTGGATGGGTTCAGAGAGGGTTTTCATACTGGCCTCATTACTCTCCCGCAGGGCTGTTGGACGGGCCCTAACCTGTTATCTGCGGCCAGCGATCCTGAGGCAGTCACCTCTCTCATCCAACTGGAGGTCGACAAAGGGTTTGTCATCGGTCCGTTCTCAGTCATTCCTTTCCAGTCTTGGCGCATCAGTCCCATTGGTCTTGTTACGAAACTTTCATCTAATAAAAAGCGTCTCATTTACGACCTCTGCGCCTCATATGTCGGCCATCCCGAGTCTCAATTCACTCATCCCATCCGAGGAATATTCAATGCAATATTCCTCGGTCGACGAGGCCATTCAGTACATTTTGCTTGCAGGGGCCGGGGCTTGGTTGGCTAAAGTAGATATAGCTGATGCTTTCAAGCAGCTTCCTATCCATCCACAGCTTTGGAAGTATTATGGCTTCAAGTGGGCGGATAATTACTACTTTGCCAACCGTCTCACTTTCGGGTCTAAAAGTAGCCCGTGGCTTTTTGATCAACTGGCCAAAGCACTACACTGGATCCTCATCCATCATGGCGGGTTATCCATGGTCGTTCACTACCTGGATGACTTCCTTATGGTAGAAAGTCCTAGTCAGGTCCCATCCATTCCTCACACTCTTTTGGATATTTTTGCCCGTCTTCAGGTTCCTGTCGCTGCCGCCAAGACGGAGGGTCCGGCCACCAGGGTCACCTTCTTGGGCATAATTCTGGATACAGTTAAGATGGAGGCCAGCCTCCCCAGCGAGAAATTGCACCGGATTCGATCAGCCATCTCCCAAGCGGTCCGGTCCCACTCTTTGACCAAGGTCGAGTTGCAATCCTTGCTGGGGATGCTTAATTTCGCCACCAGAATCATGCCTCAAGGCAGGACCTTTCTCGCCAGATTATTATGTCTGTTGCCCTCCGCTCCAGAGCAGGATTCTGTTGTCCATCTCGACGGTCATGCCATCGCGGACCTGTGCATGTGGGACAGTTTCCTGTCCAATTGGAATGGCATTTCGCTGTTCGTGCCACAGTGGGGTTCAGCTTCTCCTCTCGTCTTTTCTGATGCCGCGGGGTCATTCGGGTTCGCTGCCATTTTCAGGTCCCATTGGTTGGCCGCCGGATGGCCGCCAGAATTGGCCTCAGACCCAGCTGCTCTTAAATCCTCTCCCCTCCTGGAACTATATCCCGTCGTGGCGGCAGCCCAGGTTTGGGGCCACCTTTGGTCTAATTCTTCCGTGTCCTTTGTTACGGATAGTCAGACCTTGGTGGACATTGTTAAC
Organism: Bufo gargarizans; assembly: GCF_014858855.1. Classification (NCBI taxonomy): domain Eukaryota; kingdom Metazoa; phylum Chordata; class Amphibia; order Anura; family Bufonidae; genus Bufo; species Bufo gargarizans. Next base: position 285,321,142 of record NC_058080.1, on the reverse strand, counting down.
AAAGGCAGGGCCCAGTCTTTCAAGATCATGGCATTTTTGCGCAAGCTAGTCTGGCTGTCCCTCCGCCACAATTTTCATTTCCGGTGCATACATATATCAGGCGAGCAGAATAGGGCCGCGGACGCTCTTTCCCGCTTTAATTTTCCGGTTTTTTTCCAGGAAGTGCCCGACGCGGATCGGTCAGGAGCGCCCGTGCCCCATTTCAGCACCCTCACCCTGGGCTAGATGTCCTCATAGACGAAGCCAAGGGTCTGGTCAGAAAGTCTCTGTCGCGTAATACGGCGAGGAATTACCAGGCCGGCTTGAGGGGCGTTTGATAAATTCTCCAGAACTCATCCAAGGGGTCATCATTCCGAAACTGCTCACATCATGGCCTTTTTAGCCCATTGTCACTACCAACTGGGGCTGTCACACAATACCATCAAACTCTATTTAGCCGGGCTTCAACACCACTTCATGCTGGATGATCCACATCGCGGGTCCTTTTTCTCTGTTCAGGCCATTAAGGCCACCCTTCGGGGTATTCAGAAAGAGGGTAAGGGGTCCCGTAGCCGTAGGCAACCCGTGTCTAGCGAGTTGTTTAGGGCTCTCTCCTCGTCTTTGAACGGTCATCCTTTTGGGCCCTCCACTAGCTTGGTCTTGAAAGCAGCCATGTACCTCATTTTTTATGGGTTTCTTAGGCCTGGGGAAGTTTTAGCCGGGCCGAACCGTCAGGGTCACCCGTTGAAACAGCACCTGTCTTGGGGCCGAGGTTGCTACACTCTCCTCCTACCCTCTACCAAAACCAGTCAGACGGGTCCCCCTACCGCAATCAGATTTTATCCGACCTCCAACTTATGGTGCCCAGTTCAGGTGCTGCACCATTTATTATTACACATCCGGGTCGGTTCTCCAGACAGTCCTCTCTTGCCGCACGCCGGCAAACCCCTTACCGCCACACGGTTCATTTCCTGCATCCGTGCTCTTGCCCAAGGCCTAGGATACGACCCCAAAGTTATATCAGGGCATTCTTTCCGCATAGGGGCAGCTTCAGCCGCATCACGACATCAGGTGCCAGCTCACGTCATTCGGAGCATGGGGCGGTGGCGGTCCTCTTGCTACACTAGATATATTCCTGATCCTCAATTAGAGACCTCTCGTGCCTTTTGTTCTTTAGCTTTGTAAATCATGTAATAAAATGTTGTTACTAATGGTTGCTTTTGCCCCCTTTTCTTGGTGTACCCTCGCCGTGGCTCCCGGCATAATTCAGCCACCTTGCTCAGGGCAGGAGTCTCTGCGTACGCTGACGTTTCCTAGCCCTGACCATAAATAGGTAAGGCTGGTACCAGCCTGCATTTGTGGGAGGGGCGTCTGGCCATATATACCTCTCGCTTCCGTTCAGCCAGGCGCCCGAGCTTCACGCCCCTCCCCCCCGCCCCTTTTTTCAAGGTTTCACTGGGTATGCCCCCTTTTCTTGGTGTACCCTCGCCGTGGCTCCCGGCATAATTCAGCCACCTTGCTCAGGGCAGGAGTCTCTGCGTACGCTGACGTTTCCTAGCCCTGACCATAAATATATATATATATATATATATATATATATAGGAAGAAGGTCAGATATGAGCAGGGTACTTGAAAAGAAAACCATAGCAGAAGGGACATAAAGAGAAAAGGGTACAAAGAAGATGGAAAATGTACCATAAAAAGCCTAAACATCCTTCAATAAATCAAGAAAACGATATACGGTTATTCATTACAGTCATTTATCCCCTTTGGTTTCAAGGTGTTGAGCTTGTATGTTCATTGGGATTCCTTCTTTCTTATCATCCTGTCCCAATCTCCCCCTCTCACGGGAGGTGGGATAAGCTCAACACCCTGGAATCTTAGAAGAAATGGGTGACCCATCTAAAGGGCTTAACTAGAACTACATCTTTATACGGTACATGAGTTGCTAAGGATTAGAAAAGAGGAACATTGTTACTCATATAAGACATTATTTGGCATCTTGCAGGACTCTTTGGGAACAGTCACCATCTCAGGTGGATAAAACATAATTTTCATCTTTGTGAAATTCAGAACGTTCCTATAACATCTTGAACAGCGCAGCTCAAGGTCAAATTGACTGCCTAGATCAACCATCTTGAAGGTTTGTGGCGCAACCTCCCAAGACCAATGAAGAAAATCCACCTTAAAACATTTACATTTTGGGCCTGCTAGCACCCATTACTAGTGCATTAATGGCAAATACTTATCTTGCAACATTAACATCTATTCCGCAGTACGCCTGGCGAGTACAGTGCTCCCTGTCATAAGAGCGGCTGCCATTGTTGCTGATAGAAAGGTAAGGTTCTCTAGATATGTCCTGTCCTTAAACTTGTCAAACAGCTAAAATTATTGATATCTATTGGGATTGTGCACTTTTCTCCACAGAACAAGTCAGCAAATTGTCAATGTAACATCAACATGCAGAACCCGCCGTTGAACACCTTCCCTATGGTGAGACATAAAACTTTCAAAAACATCTATAACAGAAAAGACATCAGTGTGGTTACCAGGGCATTAAAGGCCAGAAGACCAGACCCAAAACAGGAGAAAATGTCATCTGCTCCTATACCACAAGGAAACCACCTCTTACTGATGTTATATACTGTGAACTATTCCATCATTTTACTTGGATCTTGTATTACTATCATCATAATCATATTTTTAGATCCACAAAAATCTTAAATAAAACTTTGAAAAAAAATGAGAGTGTGACTGGTATGGATACGTCATGGGGTATATTTTTGAATAACGGATAGGAAAGTGCTGGACCACTGAGGCCAGATGATTTGGGCACTGAGTAACATTTAAGTTGCTAAGTGTATTATTTAGGTGAATTCTAGGGTCTGGGATTAAGGAGTGACTGTAGAGACCAGGAGTGGCCACTTCTGTACCACAGGATGAAGATTAGTGTCTGATTGGTGGGAGTTGGACTGCTGGGGCCACTGCTGATCACAGGAATGGGGGCTCTCAGTTCCCCTGTTTTAATGGTTCAGTGATACTCCTTTCACTTTTCTGGAACTGCAGGATATAGCTGTGTGCTTATAGTCTCCTGTTTCCAGCAGTCCCATAGGGTTAAATAGAGCCACAGCTTGCATGGGTGACCACCCAGTGGCATAACTAGAAATAACCGGGCCCCAGCAAATTCTTTGCAACCCCAATTCATGTGCAACCCCCTACTCCTGTGCAAACCTAAATCCTGTGGCTAGTCAAAATCACTCTCTCAGACGAGGCCCAGCAGCCGCTCCGTCCTTTTCCTGTATTTAATGCTATTTCAAAATACTGTTGAGGGGGACCTGACGATAAAATCTTTTGGTCTCCTCCTGGGTGGGCCCCTTCTGAGTTTGGGCCCGAAAGCAGCCGCTTCCACTGCTTCCCCAATAGCTACGCCCCTGGGGTACTCAGAGCCCTTTGTTCTCATGATCAGGTCTTACCCCTGATGATCCTGTCAATAGGGGATACGTGTTTTTAATGAGACAGCCCCTTTAGAGGGGATTTCTAGGAATTAAATATTGATAACCTGTCCTAAGGATAGGCTGTCAATATCTGATCATTGGGGGTCTGACTCCTTACACCCCTACCAATCAGCTCTTTGAAGAGTTGCTGCGGGCTTCTCATAGCATACCAAGCACCGCACTGTGCATGGTATAGTTGCTGCCTGCTATTACAGCCAAAGCAAACTCACTTGAATGGCACTTAGCTGCCTATAGGCCATGTGACTGATGGATGTAACGCTCACAAAGTGCCAGAGCCTTTTCAAACAGCTGATTGCCGGGGGTAACTGGAGTCGGATGCTAAAAATCTAATTAGGGATCAATATTTAAGCCTTAGACAACCCCTTTAAGCTAAAAATACTGGCACAAAGTGCTGCTTTCAGATCATTGTCATTAAATTCACTTGTATATGTCAAACAATGCAGTTATTTTTTATACAGCATTTATAGTATATGTAGTATGTTATGGTACATTATAACATGAAGAATACATTACAGCAAGATTTCAAGGGCTGCTGGGGGTTCACCAATGGTCAAAGTTTATGACAAATTACAAAAAATGCTCATTTCATCTTTTTTCTCCTGAGTCCTGAACTAAAGATAACATAAAAACAGAAAACAAATAAATCAGTTATGTTGCAAAATGAAATACTGTTTCAGACAGAGAAATTCATGTGCAGCAGAAGACATCAGCATTAATCCTAACGTTCTCAACTGAGAATGAATCAAAACTTTGTATACACTGACTTCTAGTGGTCATTGGTAATATCGCAACCTTTTTCAAATGTCTAAAATACATTGCGGCATAAAGTAATATTACAGTGATTTCCCATGTTTTTAGGAAAGTGATGTTTTTTTGTCAGCTTTTACACTTTGGGCAAATTGGGTATGCATAAAATCACCCACTACCAAAAACAATTAATATAGGACCCAATGATAATATGTTTTGAGAGATTCATACTTTTTTGGCAGGGGTTTTGCTGATATCTAAGTTTGGAAACTAAGGGCTAGATCACACTGAGTTTTTTAGTGGGTTTACTGTGTCAAAATCAGTGCCAGAAAACAACATATCATTACTTCTCTCCTATCTGATCTTTGCGGGTTTGACTACTTGGACCTCTGGCGATCGTAATAACACAGGTCACAAAGTGCCTCATGACAATGTAGCGGCCATATTCACAGTGGTACTTCTCTTGATTGCTAGGGGTCAGGCGCCCAGCGATCAGATACTTAATAGTTATTTGTTATAGCAATATTTTTTAGAGTGACATAACTGTACATCATGAGCATTAAGGAAATGTATGTAGTGGGTTCACGTGCTGAGCTCGCTCCATATGTGGTGGGTGTCGGCTGCAGTACAGCAGACACGTGATGGCAGTGCCATTTAACCATACCTCACAATTTTAGAAAATCGGGGGCAAGAGGGGCAATCTGTGCACACCATGCCAATTTTTTTCATACTAGGCCATGCCACTAACTGTGCCCAAAGCATAACTATACACACCGAAGTCCTACTGCACCTACATATCAATTATTCCCCCTTTACACAAGCATATAGTAGTAATACCCACATTGTCAAAGTGTTAATGCTCACATTTGCCCCCTTCACTGTAATGCCCAGATATGTGCCCCCTTCACAGTTGCTATGCCCAGATATGCCCCCTCACAGCAGTTATGCCCAGATGTGCCCCCTCACAATAGTTATGTCCTGATATGTGCCCACTGAAAATACTTATGCCCTGATATCTGCATGGAGTTTGTATGTTCTCCCCGTGTTTGCGTGGGTTTTCTCCCACACTCCAAAGACATAATGATAGGGAACTTAGATTGTGAGCCCCATTGGGGACAGAAAGATGCTAATGTCTGTAAAGGTCTGCAGAAAATAGTAGCGCTATACAAGTGCATAAGATAAATACAAATTAATAAATATGTGCCCCTTCACAATAGCTATGACCAGATCTGTGCCCCCCTCAGAGTAGTTATACCAAGATATGCGTCCCCTTCACAGTAGATATGCCAAGATGTGCCCCCTCAGTGTAGTTATTCCCATATATGCCCCTTCACAGGAAATGTAAAAAAATGCAAACAGTAAATAGTCACCTATTTCCTCTGATGATCACAGCTCAGCTGCCAGGGATCCCCAACAGCAGGCAGGATGCTGTCATACATCGCGCTTGCTGTGGAGGAGGAGCTGACTCCTCCTACACAGCTAGCAGCATCAAATCGCGCTCTTTTCGTTCTGAACCCAGCAAAATTCCCATACAGCAGCTTTTCCCGACCCAGTAGAACCTGCCTATCAATTCAAAAAGTGTGGTGTGAGTCTCAGATGACATCAGCTGGGCACAACACATTGGGCACTGAAATGCTTTCTCTGTGGAAACCTTTCAACAAATAATTTTAACTTTTCACATTCTGCTGCGCAATAATTTCCGAAAAGCATCAGTGACGTCAAAATGCTTACTCCACCCCTAAAATACCTTGATGGGCGGGGTTTCTGAAATGGGCTCACTCCTCAGGGTTTCCATTTATTATTTCACCCCCGAGCTTCTACATTTGTCAGCGCAAGCGGTGTAAGTTACCACACTGGGCCTGAAATGAACATGATACTGTTTTACTACTGAGCTATCTCACATGTTCAGGTAAAAGATTAGGGCTTTCTTAAACCAGTAAAACACAGCATAATAATAAGAGGACTTACTTTTCAATAGTGCCACAAGGGGACTATAATAGGTGATCTTTTGATCGCTCCTAAAATACTTTGAAATATTCCTGTATTGCAATGTATTTTAATGTCAGGGGAGACGCAGCCTGCTGGGAAATACTGGAGGCACGTCTTGGGTCTTCACTAGGCCCCAGCCTGCCTGCCCTGACATTGGCACCCTGCAATCTCAGGTGTGGATGGGAGTCTACTCCCTCTGTAACTGCTCACATGCTACGGGCACTATTGGCCAAGGAATGTTTCAGGGAGACCCATGCAGTGCTTAGACTGGACCGCTGTAAAAACACGGCATCCCAGCCTAAGGCCCCTTAGTGACTGCCGTAAAAAGGCGTATTGGTGGTCACTAAATGGTTAAAGTAATCAAACTAAATAGAAACTATACAAAATTAGAATCACCTTAATCTTAGCAAGCTTAAAAAAAAACTTGGTGGAATTGTGGGCTTTTTTTCAATTTGACTGAAAATTTTTGTTAGTTAAAATTATCCCTCATATGTCTATATGAACAAATAATGTAAAATCAATAAAAATGTAAAAAACCGAGCATGTAGAAGCTATTTGGTTGCTATGGTAACTTTGTAAAGGCTCACAGGCCTGCCATATTTTAAAGTTCCTATTGAGCACTGTCTCAAGCCAGAATCTGCAGGAACATAGCAATTTTGCCATAAACTGCAGTAGTAAACCATTGCAGTCTATTGATATAAGCTCTAAGCTCTGATCTAATTAGTACATAAAAATAAATGAATAAAGGCCCTCATATGGGATGAATGAATTAAAAAAAAATTGTGTTCGATTTGCTGAATTAAATTAGGTTCCGAATCAATTGTACCCAAATCAAAACTGCTCTAATCGGCCTGAAAACTGGTATAAGGTCTTGTAGGACTTTTTTCTCTCCTTTCTTTTTTTTCAAATTTTTCCTCTCCCTCCATCTTTCCGCTTCGTACCAAAGCCCACTTTGGATTGCTATTTTAACCACCTAACTGTTTTACCCGAGGCCAGCTCGGGCAGTGGGAAAAGTAGCTAACTGAAAAAGTGGAAGGGGGTGGACTGCTTTAGATGTTGCTATCTCCTGAATGGTAGCAGCTAGAAACATGCAACTTGTCAAACCTGCTTTTACTTTCACTTTCAGCTACATTCACATCATCCCGATTTCTAACAGTGATATCTTCCCCTGTACTGAACATATTGATGTAATTCTGGTATTGTTTGAAAGCTTTCAAACAATTCAAAGCCCATATCTGGTACCAAACCAGATATCTGAGCAGATAAAGCAACCGCCCCTTCCATCCCCTTAAGTCTGGAGGAGAATGAAGGAGCAGTTGCAGAGATGACAGGGTGCAGGAGGAGAGAAAAAACAGTAAAAATATATACAAATTTGACATTATCATCATTATAGTGACCCAGATAATAAAATTATACTATTTTTACCACACAGTGAACGCCGTAAAAAAAATCCACAAAATAATGTAAAAATTGCTGTTTTTTAATATTTCCCTCTAAAAATAAAATAATAAGTTATTTATTACACAATATATACCCCAAAATGGTTCCTAAAAAACCTACGATTAATCCCGCAAAAAAAAAAAAAAAAATGTAAGTTATTACTGCTAGAACACAAAGGGGGAAAATATTATTGGTTCTTAAGGCTAAACAGCATAAAAAGCAAGGTATTTGAACAAATCAACTTCTGATCTATGATTCGAAGGTCGATTCGCTCAAGCCTGGTGTCAATATTACCTTGCCTGTCCAATGAAGTGATGACGTAGGAGTAGGACGTCGTGCTCTCTCCTCCTCCTCCCGTGGCTCGGCTTCCTCCACTCTCTTTGAGCGTCTCTGCGGCCTCTCCCTGTCTCCTTAGATCCAAGGGACTCGTGATGTAGTCCCGGTCTCCGCTTCAGGTGTGTCCCTGCCTCTGCCTCCAAGTGTGTCTCCTCCTCTCCCTCTTTGCCCTACCTTACCCAGATTGCGGACTCCCTACCTCCCCCTCCCGTGGCTTGGCTTCCCCTCCCGGAGTTCTTGCCTGGGCTCCGCTTCGCTCTGTGCTCCATGCGTTTGCCTCCTGCTGGTGCGGCACTCCTCCCCTCCTGCTGGATCTTCTCTGCGCCCTGTGTTTTGGGCTGCCTGCGGTGTCCGTTGGTGCCTGGTTGGCTGCTCCTCCTGACGGTCTGCTTCGGCTGTGTCTTGTGTCTCCTGCACCTCTCCGGGTTGCCTGTGGTGGTGTCCTCAGGTGGCGTCCTCAGAGCTTGGTTGGCTGGTCTTCCTGGTGATCCTCTTCGGCTGTGTCCGCTGCCTCGTGGTGCCCCGGCTCCTCTCCTGTCATCCATGATTGCCTAGTCTTCATGTGGAAATTTGTGAGATGGTTCCTTTTTTGTTGCTTTCTGTGGTCCTTCTACTTGCTTACTAATTAACTAACAAAGTAACACAGTAACCAAAGGATACTAATGAACTCTCAACCTATATCCCACATGGATCATCACTAAGGATATAAAGATAAAGAAACAGGAAAAGGGGTGGGGGGGGGGCAGGAGAGCAAAAAGAAAGAGAAAGGAGGGAAGGGAAAATAAAGGAAAAAGAGGAGAAGAAAAAAAAAGAAAAAAGAAAGGAGGAGAAAAGGGAAATAAAAAAATAAAGGGTTGGTATGGGTGTGGAGGGAGACGCCCCTGTCCAGGGGTCCCCCCTGGCACGTTTATGCTCCGAGGCCGGGTTCGATAATGTTTGGGGAGGTCTGGGTCAGGGGAGAAGAGTCTTCTCATGTATTAGTAAATCAGGTAGATCTATGTCCAGAATAGACCATGCATTGATTAATAAAAAATATGTACGATATGTAACACGAATGAAGTACGAGACTAGGTCACTTTCGGATCATCTACCGATACTCCTTGAGTTCTGCCCGGCCCAGGATAAACAAATAGGGAGGTCTCCTTTTAGATTAAATCCTTATTGGCTATCACTAATAAAGAATCATGAAATAATACAAAAGGAAATAAACCAATTTTGGGTAACTAATTATGGGTCAACTAAAATCCAAATGGTATGGGATACTTTTAAGGCCTATATGAGGGGTATAATGGTCAGTCACATTGCAAATCTGAGAAAGGAGTATGGGAAAAATGAGAACAATTTAAAAGAACAAGCTTCCTCAGCCACACAATCTTTCTATATAAATAGGACAGAGGGAAATAGGGAAAATATGCAGAAGACTGCACAAGCATACTCTGACTTCTTGTTGGAGAAGGCACAACAGAGTTTATTCTTCAAAGGGCAAAAATATTTTACTGAATCGGGGTGACCGGGGAAACTTCTATCCAGGGTGATCTCGAGTCAGGAATCCAAAAAGAATATAGATAATATACGATTGGCCAATGGGAGTATTGTCAGGGTCTTCTTTGATTACTTTTCAGACCTTTATAGAGCCGATTGTAGGATCACGGATGAATTGATGGACTCTTATCTTGATGGTGTAGTCTTTCCTACTATAACTCTCCGGCTCAAAGGAAGGTACTTGAGGCCGATCTCTCTATTCAGGAACAGGAAGGTGCAATTAAGTTATGTTCGGGTAACTCCACCCCCGGTTCAGACGGACTCCAATATAAATTCTATGGTAAATATAAAGAGGATGTTTTTCCTAGATTGTTGGAGGTCCTTGCTGAATCGGTGGAGGAGGGGAACCTGCAGGGTTTAATGATGGAGGCTGTAATAATATTAATTCCAAAAAAAGGTAAGGACCCCATAGATATGGGATCCTATAGACCGATCTCGCTGTTGAACGCGGATGTAAAGCTCCTGGCGAGGATCTTGGCCACAAGACTTTCTGGGGTTATCTCCTCCATTGTCCACCCAGACCAGAATGGTTTCATTCAAAACAAAGGTACACAACATAATCTTCACCGGCTTTTTGCCAATATACAGGCTCCTGGGGGTCCGCTCGCTCCAACCTGTCCTTAGATGCCTCTAAAGCCTTTGGCAGGGTGGAGTGGCGGTTACTATGGAGGGTTTTGGTGAGGATGGGCTTTGGGGAGAGATTTATAAACATGATCAAAACACTCTATAGATCCCCTACGGCCAAGTTGAGTCTCAACGGGAGCCTTACTGCCAGTATAGATCTAAATAGAGGTACTCGCCAGGGTTGCCCATTATCCCCACTCCTATTCGATATTTATATTGAGCCCCTGGCCTTGGCTATTAGGCAGGATGCCCAAATTAAAGGATTTGGAACATTGGGAGAGGAAGATCGTATTTCTCTATACGCAGATGATGTCCTTTTTTTCGCAGATAATACAGAGATAACTGTCCCAAGAATTATCCATATGGTTAAAATATTTGGTGAGGTATCAGGCCTGGATATAAACTGGTCAAAGACTATTCTGATGCCAATAGACCCGGTGTCTCAAGAGGAATCCTTGATAACCCAGTTAGATGTTGTTCATACTTTTCAATACTTGGGTATGACGATATCCACCAAGGTTGAAAATGCTGTACATCTTAATCTGACCCCATTGATAACAAAAACTAGGGCAAAAATAGGGATTTGGCTGAGACTTCCTTTATCCAGAGCTGACTGAGTTTCACTGGTTAAAATGGCAATTCTACCCCAAATCCTCTATGTCCTTAGGAATGTACCTATTTGGATAGAGGATAAATATTTCAAACTAATGGAAAGAATAATCAATGATTTGATCTGGGGAAGAAAACAAGTGAGACTCAAACTAGAATATTTATATAAGCCGCTGGAGCATGGGGGTTTAAATCTCCCATGCTTTAAAGGCTATTTCATTGCTGCTCAGCTATGGATGTGCAATGAATGGCCAAATAGTACTTCTTTAAGCAGCCTAGTAAGAAGCTCTGCACATAATAATATATTTATGCTTTTGGAATCTGGGCTATTGAATAATAGGGACTGGGGTCATAAAGGGACTACAAAATTACTATTGAAAATGTGGGCTGTTACTAGAGGATCGTTGGGGGTAAAGGGATCACTTATATTTACGCCTCTCTGGCACAATATCCACTTACAGACATTAGATGGTATAGCAAGGGATCGATTCTGGCAAAATAAAGAGAGTCTTTATATGGCACAGGTTGTTAAGAACGGAGAAATTAAGTTGTTTGTGGAATTATCACATAGTGTAGAGAATCTATCTTGGTTTAGGTATTTTCAGCTTCGTTCTGCACTTTTTAGTTTGGATGATAAATCACTGCTAGAAATAGATAATTATTCTCCGTTAAATGAGAGGCTTGGGAAGATACCACTAAGAATGAAGATTTCAAATATATATAAATTATTAATTAGTCACGGTTTTCTGAGACACAATCACCAGGGCAAAAGGCCTGGGAGAGGGACTGCCCAAATATACAAATGGTAGGGTGGGGGAGCATTTTCACTAATCCAGATGTACTTTCCCATAACTTTAATCACGTTCTAATACAGTTTAACATTTATCACAGATTATATGTTACCCCTATTTGGTTAAACAAGTGTAAAATAAGAGATACCTCCAAGTGTCCTCGATGTGATACTGTTGGTGTGGATTATCTGCATATGATCTGGGCATGCCCAGAACTTGGGGCATACTGGAGTGGTATTAACAATTTCCTCACCCACGCATCGCAGGGTGGGGGGGATAATGGGTTTAAGGGGGAAAAATGTTGAAAAATGTATAATAAGCTTAAATTGTACTTTGTGTATTTCCTTTTTATAGTAATAAAGATGTTAAATTGAAAAAAATAAAATAAAATAAAAATATATATATTACCTTGCCTTGTTGCTGTGGTGCTGGCAAGCAAAACATTTACCCAGTAGTCCATTGAAAGACATGTACTGTTCCTGCCTGTAACATCTGCTCCAGGTATCCACCATGTGATAGTACAAGGCAGGGATGGCTTTTTTGGAATAAATAATTGCAGCTAGGTATGTAGTGAGGCTTAGAGCATGCCATCAGCTGCTGCGGTGCTGGAGAGCAAAACACTGACCCAGTAGGCTGTGAAAGACATATACTGTCCCTGCATGTAACATCTTCTCCAGGTGTCCACTGTGGCATGCACCATGCATGCCACACAGAATTGCAAAAAGTGGCCCACATTATCCACATGTGCAAGGTGACAGTACAAGGTAGGGATATTTTTTGGGGACAAAATAATAGCAGCCAGGTATGAGAGTGAGGCTCTGAGCATGCCATCAATCTCTAAAGGCTGTAGAATCCACTTAGTGGTATGGCAGTGACTGCACCACGAGCATCTTGACCAGGTGGGAATTAAGCTTGCACAACATCAGACTGCAGGCAATGTAGATTTGTTTCTAGCTATCAAGGGGAGAAAAACAGAACTGGATCGCACATCCACAATGCTATGCTTTGATCTAATTAAACTTGCTTCTCAGCGCCATATTAAAGTGTACAGCCCCCCATACTACATGCTGTACAAGAGGCATTAGTGTACATTTTGATCAAAAGGCATAAGCCCACTCACCACGCCAAGGTCGCCTCTTTGAGTGGGACCTACTCTGACAAAGCGGCACTGTGCTAGTAGGCGGCAGGACCTAGGAGTCAAACGGCAATCCTGCTGTCTGACAATGCCACCATGGCACTGGGTCCCACCAACCCACCAGCACAGCGCCACAAAAACAATTGAATTGTGGATGTGCATTGTGGATGTGCGATCCGGTTCTGTTTTTCTCCCTGTGGGACCTAGTGCCATGGGTCGCATTGTCAGACAGCAGCTGTTTAACTCCTGGGTCCTGCCGGCTACTAGGGCAGTGCCGCTTTGTCATCGCATTGTGCTGCGCCTTTTTGTCAGAGTAGGTCCCCCTAAAATCGGCACAGGTGGCTTTAATTTAGCATAAGTCTGCATATAAGTGGTAATTGACCTGTAGCTTCTGATAGCAATGGACATGTTGTGTTAGACAACTGTTCACATGGTGCAGTACTGCGTGGTGGCCTTTGTTTTTGTGGCGCTGTGGGACCCAGTGCCATGGGTGGCACTGTCAGACAGCAGGGTTGCTGTTTGACTCCTGGGTCCTGCCGCCTACTAGGGCAGTGACACTTTGTCACCGCACTGCACTTTGTCAGAGTAGGTTCCACTCAAAGAGGCGACCTTGGCGTAATGAGTGGGCTTAAGCCTTTTGATCAAAATATACACTAATGCCTCTTGTACAGCATGTAGTATGCGAGGCTGTTCACTTGAATATGGCGCTGAGAAGCGAGTTTAATTAGATCAAAGCATAGCATTGTGGATGTGCGATCCAGTTCTGTTTTTCTCCCCCTGATATATGCAATTTGAATCTTTCTTCTTTATTACAGGTATCAGAACTCCTCCCATTCGGCACTAGTGGTTTTAATTTTGCAGAAGTCTGCAAATAAGTGGTAATTGACCTGTAGCTTCTGATAGAAATGGACATGTTGTGTTAGACAACTGTTCACATGGTGCAGTACTGCGTGGTGGCCTTTGTTTTTGTGGCGCTGTGGGACCCAGTGCCATGGGTGGCATTGTCAGACAGCAAAGTTGCTGTTTGACTCCTGGGTCCTGCCGCCTACTAGGGCAGTGCCGCTTTGTCACCGCATTGTGCTGCGCCTTTTTGTCAGAGTAGGTCCCACTCAAAGAGGCGACCTTGGCGTGGTGAGTGGGTTTATGACTTTTGATCAAAATGTACACTAATGCCTCTTGTACAGCATGTAGTATGGGGGGCTGTACACTTTAATATGGCGCTGAGAAGCGAGCTTAATTAGATCAAAGCATAGCCTTGTGGATGTGCGATCCAGTTCTGTTTTTCTCTCCCTGATATATAGATTTGTTTCTAGACCACACATTCCTTTATCGAGTGGAGCAGGAGGAAGTGTAGTCTGAGCAGGAGAAGCACTAACTGATGATGACAATGAAAAGGACACTGTGCTGCATGTGGATGCAGCCTGACTACTGAAAAGTAAACTGGTAGAAGAAGGACACAGCTCTTGCTGTTGGGCACGTCTACATTGCCCGTCCAAAAAAAAAGTCATCACCAAAAATATTTCGGTGGACCGCCTTTAGCTTTGATTACGGCACGCATTCGTTGTGGCATTGTTTCGATAAGCTTCTGCAATGTCACAAGATTTATTTCCATCCAGTGTTGCATACATTTTTCACCAAGATCTTGAATTGATGATGGTAGAGTCTGACTGCTGCACAAAGCCTTCTCCAGCACATCCCAAAGATTCTCAATGGGGTTAAGGTCTGGACACTGTCGTGGCCAATCCATGTGTGAAAATGATGTCTCATGCTCCCTGAACCACTCTTTCACAATTTGAGCATGATGATTCCTGGCATTGTCATCTTGGAATATGCCCGTGCCATCAGGGAAGAAAAAAATCATTGATGGAATAACCTGGTCATTCAGTATGTTCAGGTAGTCAACTGACCTCATTCTTGGAGCACATACTGTTGCTGATGCTGAACCTAGACCTGACCAACTGCAGCAACCCCAGATCAAAGCACTGCCCCCACAGGCTTGTACAGTAGGCACTAGGAATGATGGGTGCATCACTTCATTTGCCTCTCTTCTTACCCTGATGCGCCCATCACTCTGGAACAGGGTAAATCTTGACTCATCAGACCATAAGACAGAAATTATGCAACTGAAAGGGTTTTCTAGGGCCACAATGAGGAAAAGCAGGAGGAATGCTGTGACCCCTGGCTCCAAGGCACAGTGTCAGACTCAGAGGTGACCTCAACATCATCCTGCTGTGATTGAGAAAAGGCGTGAGCCATCTAGTCCACAATATCATCCTCTTTGTGGCCCCTATCACAAGCCAAGGAGAACTGTGACCTACTATTAGTACTACTACCACTGGCTGAATGGCTAGTGCTGCTACTGCTGTTTGCACTATTACCCAAATTTTTACTCTCGGATTACAAGGCCTGGGTTTTTAGTTGTACACATTGTTACCAAATATATTATTATGAGGCCTATAAATAAATAAGCACAGGTTTGGTACACAGATTAATAAACCATAGTAACCATTTTTCTTTTTTTCTGTAATTTTACAACACAACAGAGGTGCAATTAAATGTCCCTCCCCTTCTACAAACACACTGCACGCTGGTATTTTTGTAACAGGGCTCCCTTACTCCTGAACATTTAATGCACATGTATCACCACATAAGGGAATCAGGGGGCCCTATTTCTCATGTGCAATGGGGTCCCAGTGGTTAGAACCCCCAGATCATACATTTATAATCTTGTGAAAAGGCTATAAAAGTTCTTAATAATAAATCCCCTTTAACCTCCTCACAGTCACATTAAAATTGGAAAAACCCTCCCAAAAATGTTACTCTTTGTGTCTGAAGTAAATCTTATTGGCGCACAAATCAGGGGACAGAATTGCGTTTTTAACCCCTTAGTGAAATAATTAATTTAGCCTTAAGGACCAGTAACATGTTCTCCCTTTATGTTCCAGCAGTCATAACTTTTTAATTTTTCCTTCTATATTTTTATTTTATTTTGCTGGATAATTTTATTATGTGGGTCAGTAAAATGATGATAATGCCACATTTCTATATATATTTTACTATTTTTCATTTCCTCCTGCAGCCTGTCAGCTCTGCAACTGCTCCCCCTCCTCCACCAGACTGAAGGGGAGGGGGTGGCTTTTCTAACTGCTCATATCTCTGGATAAGTAGCAGATAGAGTAAATCACAGCATTATCTTCAGTATATGGGAAAATATTGCTGTTAGAAATCAGGATGCAGTGAATGCAGCTGAAAGTGAAAGTAAAAGCAGGTTTTATTATAAACGACTCGATTTGTAACATTGGTATCTCCTGCTGATGTTCTGCTAAGGCCTCATGCACACGACCGTTGTGTGCATCCGTGGCCGTTGTGCCGTTTCCTGTTTTTTTTCGCGGACCCATTGAAAAATCGGAAAATGCACTGTTTGGCAGCCGCATCCGTGTTTCCTGGCCGTGAAAAAAAAATAGGACCTGTCCTATTTTTTTCACGGCCAACGGTTCACGGACCCATTCAAGTCAATGGGTCCGTGAAAAATCACGGATGCACACAAGATTGTCATCCGCGTCCGTGATCCGTGTCCGTTTTTTCCTATCATTTCAATGGCAAACTTGACTTAGATTTTTTTTTCGTTTTTCATGTACATGGATCCTACAAAAATCAAGGAAGACCCATGGACGAAAAAACGGTCACGGATCACGGACCTACGGACCCCGTTCTTGCGGACCGTGAAAATGAGGCCTAATACTGTCATTTTGGCTACCAATTAGGAGATACGAGCAGCTAAAGCAGATCCTCCCCTTCCCCTTCTGCCTGAACTGGACTTGGCCCTCCTCTCCCCTTCTGCCTGAGCTGGCAAAACAGTTAAGCACTTTTCCCAGAGTCCGAGCTGAGCTTGGGCAAAACAGTTAGTGTCACGGAAGGTGTACAGAAAACTAGAAGACACAAAATGAAGATCCGACTGGGTGGATACAAAACTAAGGAACAAAAGGGAGAGCCCTGCATCAGACCTGGCTCTCTCCCTAACTGCTCAGCCTATGCAAAAATCCCAATGGTAGATGATCGCATATCCTCGTACCTCGACTGTATAACACCTGAACACCCTATAATAGTGAGGGGACACGACCACCGGCTCCCTACACTTGATACGGAGGGAGTCAGGGTCACCTGGGATCCAGCAAACAGGAAAACACAAATGAACGAACAAAACTTATCTGTAGAAGACTCAGTAGTAGCATCAGCATGCACACACTCCAGGAAGTAATATAAACCGCAAAGTGATGCAGTATGGGGAGGGATTTAAAGGCATGCAATCAGTGCAACTACATGACAGCTGAGAGAGGCTAACGAGATGAGAAAATGAAAGCAAAACAAAAGGAACCTCAAGGAGGAGGTTCTGAAGGACGTCTGTCAGAGCTTCTCAGATGTCTGGTGGTGACAGTACCCCTCCTTCTACGAGTGGACTCCGGACACTCAGAGCCCACCTTCTCAGGATGGGACCTATGGAAAGCCCTGATGAGACGAGTGGCCTTAATGTCCATCACTGGGACCCACATCCTCTCCTCAGGACCATAACCCTCCCAATGAACGAGGTACTGGAGAGAACCGTGGACAACACGAGAATCCACAATCCTAGAGACCTGAAATTCAAGATTACCATCAACCACAATCGGAGGAGGAGGCAAAGACGAGGGTACAATGGGTTGGACATAAGGTTTTTAATAAGGACTTATGAAAAACATTATGGATCTTCCAAGTCTGAGGAAGATCAAGACGGTAGGCAACAGGATTGATGACGAACAAGATTTTGTAAGGCCCAATAAACTTAGGACCCAACTTCCAGGAGGGAACCTTCAATTTGATATTCTTAGTAGACAACCACACCAGATCACCAACATTCAGGTCCGGACCAGGCACACATCTCTTATCCTCCACACACTTATATCTCTCACTCATGCTCTTTAGATTATCCTGAATCTTTTGCCAAATAGATGACAAAGACGAGGAGAATCTGTCCTCATCAGGTAAACCAGAAGACCCCTCTCCAGAGAATGTCCCAAAGTGCGGATGAAACCCATATGCACCAAAAAATGGTGACTTATCAGAGGACTCCTGACGACGGTTATTTAAAGCAAACTCAGCAAGGGACAAAAAAGAACACCAATCCTGATTCTCCGCCACAAAACAGCGCAGATATGTCTCCAGATTCTGATTGACGCGCTCTGTCTGACCATTCGACTGCGGGTGGAAAGCAGAGGAGAATGACAACCGAACCCCCAAGCGAGAACAGAAAGCCTTCCAGAATCTGGAAACAAACTGTGTGCCCCTATCAGAGACTACATCCGAAGGAATACCATGCAATTTGACAATGTGATCAATAAATGCCTGCGCCAGCGTCTTAGCATTGGGCAAGCCAGGAAAAGGAATGAAATGCACCATTTTGCTAAAACGGTCCACCACCACCAGAATCACAGTCTTTCCCGAGGAACGAGGCAGGTCCGTAATGAAGTCCATGGACAGATGTGTCCAAGGACGGGAAGGAATGGGTAACGGAAGGAGAGGACCTGATGGCTGTGAATGAGGGACTTTGGCACGAGCGCAGGTCTCGCAGGCTGCCACAAAACCCTCAACCGACTTACGAAGCGCAGGCCACCAGAATCTCCGAGCGATGAGATCCACTGTGGCTCTTGCCCCCGGGTGCCCAGCAAGGACAGTATCGTGGTGCTCCTTACAAATCTTGTGTCTTAAAGCGAGAGGCACAAACAACCTCCCAGGAGGACAAAGATCAGGAGCCTCTGACTGGGCTACCTGAACCTCTGCCTCCAATTCAGGATAAAGAGCAGAGACCACCACACCTTCAGCCAAAATGGGACCCGGGTCTTCAAAATTCCCACCTCCCGGAAAACAACGTGACAGGGCATCCGCCTTCACATTCTTAACCCCAGGGCGGAACGTGACAACAAAATAAACCTTGAAAAGAACAAAGACCATCTGGCCTGTCTCGGGTTCAGACGCTTGGCTGACTCCAAGTAGGCCAGATTCTTATGGTCAGTAAACACGGTAATAGGGTGTCTGGCTCCCTCTAGCCAATGGCGCCATTCCTCAAAAGCCAACTTGATGGCCAACAACTCCCTATCTCCCACATCGTAATTTCTCTCTGCGGAGGAGAGCTTCCTCGAGAAAAAGGCACACGGTCGCCATTTGGCAGGAGAGGGACCCTGAGACAAGACCGCACCCACACCCACCTCAGAAGCATCAACCTCAACTATGAAGGGTAGAAAAATATCAGGTTGTACCAAGATGGGAGCGGAAGCAAAACTCTCCTTGATATTAGAAAAGGCCTTACGCGCCTCTACCGACCAGGAGGAAAAATCTACCCCCTTTCTAGTCATATCAGTGAGTGGTTTAACAACAGAGGAATAATTCAAAATAAACTTCCTGTAATAATTGGCAAAACCCAAAAAACACATCAGCGCCTTCTGATTCTCAGGAAGCTCCCACTCAAGCACAGCGCGGACCTTCTCGGGGTCCATGCGAAAACCAGAAGCGGAGAGAAGAAACCCCAGAAATTGAATTTCTGGAGCCGCAAACACACATTTTTCCAGTTTAGCGTACAATTTATTCTCCCGCAGGATGAACAAGACCTGAAGTAAGTGTTCCTTATGAGTTTTGAAATCAGGAGAAAAAATCAAAATGTCATCTAGATACACTAATACAAATCTCCCCATTAAATGATAAAAAATGCTGTTCACAAAATGCTGAAAGACGGCTGGAGCATTCATCAAACCAAAAGGCATAACCAAATTCTCAAAATGGCCCTCAGGGGTATTGAAGGCCGTCTTCCATTCGTCTCCTTCTCTGACCCTGACCAGGTTGTATGCCCCTCTTAGATCCAACTTGGAAAAACTTTAGCCCCAACAATCTGGTTAAACAGGTCCGGGATCAGAGGAAGCGGATAAGGGTCGCGAATTGTGATACTGTTCAGCTCCCTGAAATCCAGACATGGTCTTAAAGAACCATCTTATTTCTTAACAAAGAAAAAAACAGCGGCAACAGGTGACTTCGAGG
Source organism: Bufo gargarizans (assembly GCF_014858855.1). NCBI lineage: Eukaryota > Metazoa > Chordata > Amphibia > Anura > Bufonidae > Bufo > Bufo gargarizans. The sequence goes on along the minus strand of NC_058080.1, from coordinate 285,301,373 downwards.
GTCGTATGTGTCCCTTTCTCAGACTCTCAGAGATATAAGCACGCATAGCGACCCTTTCAGGTTGGGAGAGATTGTACGAGATTTAGGCAGCTTGGCGTCTGGGGTGAGATTAATAGGGCAATCGTACTCCCTGTGCGGGGGCAAGTCCTGAACACCACTCTCAGAGAACACATCCGAAAACTCAGAGAGAAAAGATGGCACAGTCTTAGTAGAAACCTCAGAAACAGATGTTGTGAGGCAATTCTCTCTGCAAAAGTCACTCCAACCATTTATTTGCCTCGCTTGCCAATCAATGGTGGGGTTATGTTTAGTGAGCCAGGGTAGCCCCCCCAGGGTAGCCAGGAGTAGGCAACCCGCTTAGGACGAAACATGACACATCCTCAACATGAGTATCACTCACAATCAAACGGATATTGTGAACTATGCCCTTTAACGATTTCTGAGAAAGTGGAACGGAATCAATAGCAAAAACAGGTATATCCTTTCCCAAAGTGCATACCTGGAAACCATGAGTTATAGCAAATTGACTATCAATGAGATTGCTCTACAAAAATCTCACAAAAAAGGCTCTTGCTCTCTAGCGCCACCCTGGCAGGTAGGACAAAACTGGAACTGCAAGCAAATGGAAAACCTTCAATTTCCGCATCAACCTTGCCAATAGTAACAGATGGAACGTTTTTAGAGGATTTTTTTTCTTTTTGTTTCTTTATTACTCTCAAAAAACTGCCCGAATCTCCTAGAGGGACAAACATTTGCTAAATGATTTATACCTCCACAACAGAAACAAACCTTCCTATGAGAGCTGAATCTTCTATTGTCAGAGGCAAGAAAACCCAGCTGCATGGGCCCCTGCTCAGAAGGGATTGAGAGCGACTGAGACCCCTGTGCACTGAATGAGTCCGCCGCACTGTCCTTGGACTGAGTATGACAGGAAGGAGTGATCTCTCCTCTCTCTCTAAGACGCCTGTCAATACGAACGGCCCGAGACATGGCAGAGTCCAAGGAGGTAGGTATCTCATGAAAGGCAAATGCATCTTTCAATCCCTCTGAAAGACCATGGCAGTATATCTCTGCGGATTGTTTACCCTGACATAAAAGACGTAGTCTAGACTCAGCCAGAGCAATACGATCCGGATCATCATATATCTGACCCAGGGCTAAAAAGAATTCATCCACTGAACGGAGGGGCCGTGCCCCCACCGGCAGCGAAATGGCCCAGGACTGAGCATTATCCCTGAGCAGCGAGATGATGATCCCCACCCTCCGTTCCTCATCACCAGAGGAATGGGGAAGTAGGCGAAAATAGAGTTTGCAAGCCTCTCTAAAACGAACAAAATTCTCACTACCCCCGGAGAACGTATCCGGAAGCGAGATTTTAGGCTCAGAACAAATTCCATGAACGCCAGCTGAACCCGTCACCTGAAACTGAGAAAGAGTCTTACGGAGATCTGCTACCTCCAATGAAAGACCCTGCATGCGTTCAGTCAAAAGTGAAACCGGATCCATGCTTGAGACGGTTTTGGCGGTTTATAATGTCACGGAAGGTGTACAGAAAACTAGAAGACACAAAATGAAGATCCGACTGACTGGATCCAAAACTAAGGAACAAAAGGGAGAGCCCTGCATCAGACCTGGCTCTCTCCCTAACTGCTCAGCCTATGCGAAAATCCCAATGGTAGATGATCGCATATCCTCGTACCTCGACTGTATAACACCTGAACACCCTATAATAGTGAGGGGACACGACCACCGGCTCCCTACACTTGATACGGAGGGAGTCAGGGTCACCTGGGATCCAGCAAACAGGAAAACACAAATGAACGAACAAAACTTATCTGTAGAAGACTCAGTAGTAGCATCAGCATGCACACACTCCAGGAAGTAATATAAACCGCAAAGTGATGCAGTATGGGGAGGGATTTAAAGGCATGCAATCAGTGCAACTACATGACAGCTGAGAGAGGCTAACGAGATGAGAAAATGAAAGCAAAGCAAAAGGAACCTCAAGGAGGAGGTTCTGAAGGACGTCTGTCAGAGCTTCTCAGATGTCTGGTGGTGACAGTTAGGTGGTTAAAGGGGGTATGTTACCACGATTATGGAGTATAAGAACAACAGATTGATATTTTTTTATTTTCACTCCCCTTCTTTTCCCCTGCTCTCAGCCTCAAACTGCACTGAAATACATTGTTCTGGACTGTTGAGCACACGCTCTTGAGTCCTCTTTGGTCTATGTGTTAAGCTCAGCAGTCTGGAGTGTGTATTTGGACTACTACTCATCTAGTACTGCAGATAATAGTCCAAAATAGTAGTGACAGATTCCATTTAAAATACCATTAGTCAGCATCAGAGACTCTGAATATCTCACTTTATCTTCATTTAGAAAAAATATAGAAACACACACACAAATAAATTACAAAGAATATTTTATTGTCCAGAGTTGTGTTTTTAATCCTTGAAATCAGAGTTTATATGTGGTGAAGTTTTTGTGTCTGTGTATAGAAAACAAGAGCAAATCAACACAGTGGACAACACAGAAGTGGCATGCGTTATACGGGCAAAGTATTTGATTCAGATGTTTCACACGCCATGCTTAGTAAAAACCATGCTTGAGGAAGATATGTCCAATTTATTAGGAGTCACCTGCCTCTTAATAAATTTGTCTCCTCTTCTGGTGTTTGTGTGGTGGAACTGAAATGTACTCTAGCCAGGAGCTGGAGCTGTAGCAGCTTTCTTGTGTAATGTGCGCCAGTTAAATGAGCCAGGCCACACAGCTCCTGCCCGTGGTCTGCCTCCTCCTGTCCACATCCCGCTGACATTTTCTAAGTGATAAAAATTTTCAAATGTCACATTTTTTGCTAAATTTTTTACTTTTGTATGCCACAAAACTTGTATACAGCTATAGTAAATGACCACCTTAAACATAGACAGGCAATCTAAACATGTGTCTAATTTATCAAGATGGCTCATACTGTATGGTAAATTTACTGCATGGCTCAACACGTCCACCAAAATTTTGCCAGATATATCCTATCTTAATCCATGCCTTCTTATGAAACTGGAAAACTGAAACATGCAAGCTAGGTGCAGTGTATTATTCTGTTTTTCACACTTGCTTCATAAATAGATCTAAGACTTGATGCAATATTATGTGCAAGAAATGCTCCAAGTGGCATTTTGACAAGGTTTAGGCGCAATTACACAAGTAAATTCACCCCAGTGTGTTTTAGGCAATCATAATGCATTGGACCGGACATGCAGTTAAAACAACATAAAACAAGGCTGTACAGGCTTCTTATTGGCACACTCCTTGCAGAGACTTGGCTATATTTACTATGATGCTTTGGACTTACATTTCCATATCATGTTAAAAATGGCAATTTGCCGATCTTAAGCAAGGCACTAAAAATCAATAAAATATGTAATCTTACGTAGGCCATCAGATTTAGTTAAATTTCTTTACAACATACAAAAAAGGAATTTTCTACAGAAAAATACAGGTTAGCATATATACAAAACTTACAAAATTCACTTACAAAAATGGAGTTTATAAATAGAAATAATTTTGAAGGCATTTGGAGTCATTAAGGCTTTTGCTGCAGACTATAAGTTAGGAGTAATATGTTGTTTTTCTGTTCCTTCCATTAGGGACTATGGATGTTCATTATTCCCAGTAGCATCTATCACTTGAAAGGTTGGGGTAAAGCAATGACACATAGTGTGGTATGTCCTTCACCACAATTATGACATCTATGCCAAAAGCTTTCTCTCCTGGTATTTCTTTAATAAGCAGTAAAAAAAAAACGTATCAGTAGCTGGACCATAACCCAATAGGAATTTCACTAATACCTTTAACCAACTGAAGTCTTCTGCTTGAGTTTTAAGGCACTATCAAAGAGATGTAATCAGTGGTGGAAGCATCTTTACATTCCCAGAAGATGCTAAAGGCACTTTTCTACTGACTAGGAAATCACTAGGTAAACTTTCTAACAGACAATTCAGTTGCTCCTGACCAAGTTTAATCTTATCGTCCAACTCCCTTTGTTCAATAAGAAGGGCTGATTTCATTTTCACAAAATGCCTGTAGTCCTGAAATTGTTCACTGGTGAGGTAGTTCCCTAAGATGTCTGTCACCAATTTCTCTCGACGATCTAAGTTTTCCTTCAGTTCTCGAGCATCTTCATGCTGTCCACAAAGTTGTTTTTTCTTTTCATTCCAGGTATTCTGCAACATGTTAGAAAAATGGAATTAGGAACACTGAAATAGCACATAGCACAATACAACAATACATATTTAACATAAAATCTAGAATTTCTATGCTGTTCATTAATGCATTGTGTGGGGATTCGCTCTGGTAGACAGGACAAGGGGACGCAGTATAGAGGAAAAGACCAGTTTGTAACTAAAAAAAACTTCAGTGTTTTATTCACACTTATGGCAACAAAACAGTATGACAGTCCATTTGCAGTTTTGGTGTTCGTTTACACCTAGACAGTTCATACAGCGACACAGTCACATGTTATCCTATGTGTTAGTTTACACCCGATCGGAATTGCTCAGGACTGAGCAGACCTCCAGCCTAGCACACGGCTCAGATCCCAATCCAACGATTGCCAGAGTTCCTCTGTCAGAGAGAAAGGTAATCACACCCAGCTGACACTGCTGGCTGGGCTTTTTATAGGCCAGTCAAGACCCAGCCTGGAACGTGGGGAGTAGTCACCCACCCAGCACTTTGACTACTCCCAGTAAGAGCCACCCCGGATCAGCTATACAGCTATACTAAATAGCTAGGTGTCAAACAGCAACTGGTGCTTACACATGAAAATTGGCTTTTACTTCACTGAGGCCAGGAACCTCGGTGACACATACCTTCCGTCAACGATGGACCCTTGCACCTTCCTACATACCTCCCCCCTTTGTTTAACCCTGAGGGGGTGAACACTTGCCATACACTGTATCCGGGAAAAAGCATCCGTGTTTCCTTGCAAGCGGCCTTCCCTGTGTTCCACTGAGAACTTGAAGTTCTGTAATGACAAGAACCATCTGGTGACCCGAGCATTCCTCACTTTGACCTGGCTCATCCACTTGAGAGGGGAGTGGTCGGTCACCAGACGGAACTTTCTCCTCAACAGATAATAGCGCAGAGACTCGAGTGCTAATTTGATGGCCAGGCACTCTCTCTCCACTATACTGTACCTAGTCTCGGCTGGGGTGAGTTTGTGGCTCAGGAAAACAATAGGATGTTTCTCCCCATTGATTTCCTGAGAGAGTATAGCTCTGAGGCCTACTTGAGAGGCATCGGTCTGTACCACAAACTCCCTCTTGAAGTTGGGCGTCGCCAAAACCGGAAACCCGCACAGGACCGACTTTAACGCGGAAAAAGCCTCTTCCGCATGGTCATTCCAGCGGACCATCACGGACTTCTGTCCCTTTATGAGCCCTGTCAACGGAGCCGCTAAAGTGGCAAAACGGGGAACGAACCTCATATAATAGCCCACCATTCCCAGGAACGACTTTACTTGCCTAGTGGTGACAGGTCGGGGCCAATTCCAAATAGCCTCTATTTTATTCACTTGGGGTTTGATAACTCCACGTTCAATGATGTACCCCATCGCGCATTTCTTTGGGTTAGCGGTCAGTACAGCCCGCACTTTGGGTAGATGACTTTCCCAGTCAGTACTGTGAACAATGATATCGTCCAGGTAAGCTGACGCATACCGACAATGTGGACGAAGTACAATGTCCATGAGTCATTGGAACGTGGCGGGGGCACCATGCAGACCAAAGGGTAAGACTTTATACTGATGCAGCGCCTCAGGGGTGACAAAGGCAGTTTTCTCTTTGGCAGCCTCCGTTAAGGGCACCTGCCAGTAGCCGTTCATGAGGTCCAAAACAGAAAAATATTGGGCTTGTCCTAACCTCTCGATAAGCTCATCTACCCGGGCATGGGATACGCATCGAACTTGGAGATTTCGTTTCGTTTATGAAAATCGGTACAGAACTGTAACGTCCCTTCCAGCTTGGGTATTGATACTATCGGACTGGCCCATTCACTTTTGGACTCCTCAATGACGTCTAGTTGCAGCATTAGCTGCACTTCCTCTGAGATGGCTTCTCACTGAGCCTCGGGTACCAGGTATGGTTTTAACCGGACTTTTGCGTGATGCTCAGTGACAATGTCATGCTGGATTATGGAAGTGCATCCAGGGAGGTCCGAGAACACATCCGTGTTCTGACTAATGAACTCCCTGGCTCCCTGAGCCTGTTTAGAGGAGAGGCTGTCAGCAATTTTTACTGTGGCAACTGCTTCTCTTGCATCAGACCGAGGGGCCTGAATCTCTTCTCCTAGAAAACCTGGCCTCTGGCTGTCTTCAGTAGAAGATTCCCTATTTTTCCATGGTTTTAGTAAATTCACATGGTATACCTACTCCGTCTTTCGCCGCCCCGGCTGGTTTACCTTGTAATTTACCTCTCCAACTATCTTGAGTACCTTGTAGGCACCTGCCACATAGCTAGGAACTTACTGTCTATGGTTGGTACCAGAACCAAAACCCGATCACCTGGGTTAAAGTTCCGGACTCGAGCCTGCCGATTATAGACCCTACTCTGGGCTCGAAGCGCTACCTTCATATGCTTCCTGACCAGAGGCAACACTGTCTCCATCCGTCCTTGCATCTGGGTGACATACTCAATAACACTTCTGTGTGGTGTGGGTTGTTGTTCCCATGCTTCTTTGGCTATGTCCAACAGACCGCGAGGTTGTCTGCCATATAGCAGTTCGAAGGGCGAGAACCCAGTAGAGGCCTGGGGCACCTCTCGCACTGCGAACATGAGATAGGGCAGAAAAAGGTCCCAGTCCCTCCCATCCTTAGATACCACTCTTTTTAACATGTTTTTTAATGTTTGATTAAATTTTTCTACCAGGCCATCCGTTTGCGGATGATACACGGATGTCCGTAGCTGTTTTATGTGGAGCAACTTACAGAGTTCCCTCATGACCTTGGACATAAAAGGGGTCCCTTGGTCGGTCAGAACCTCTTTAGGTAGTCCCACTCGGGAAAACATCTCCATTAACTCCTAGCTATGAGTTTGGCTGATGTATGTCGCAGTGGCACTGCCTCCGGATACCAAGTGGCGTAGTCGAGGATGACCAAGATGTGTTGGAGCCCTCTAGCAGACTTCGGTACTGGGCCTATGAGATCCATAGCGATTAGCTTGAACGGGACCTTGACTCTGGAAATGTGGCTGAGGGCTATTTATCTGGCTGGTTGGGCAAGATTTACAAAACTCTTCTACCTCTCTGAACCCACTGGGCCATTAAAACCACTGTAGTATCCGGTCCCGCATTTTCTGCCATCCCAAGTGACCCCCAAGAACATGTTGGGGGGCAAGCTCCAATACGAGCTTGCGATACACCTTGGGCACCACCAGCTGTTCAACATGCTCACCCTGTAGTTGGTTTACCCGGTACAGCATTTCCTGGTGATTGACAAAATGGGGGAACATCGACTCGGCCCCAGGTTTTTGTGGTTCACTGTGGGCTTTTTTTGTGAGCTTTTTATAGGCCAGTGAAGACCCGGCCTGGAACGTGGGGAGTAGTCACCCACCCAGCACTTTGACTACTCCCAGTAAGAGCCATCCCGAATCAGCTATACAGCTATACTAAATAGCTAGGTGTCAAACAGCAACAACTGCTGACACATGAAAACTGGCTCTTATTCCACTGAGGCCAGGAACCACAGTGACACATACAGTACAGACCAAAAGTTTGGACACACCTTCTCATTCAAAGTGTTTTCTTTATTTTCATTACTATAAAAAATGTAGATTCACACTAAAGGCATCAAAACTATGAATTAACACATGTGGAATTATATACATAACAAAAAAAGTGTGAAACAACTGAAAATATGTCCTATTCTAGGTTCTTCAAAGTAGCCACCTTTTGCTTTGATTACTGCTTTGCACACTCTTGGCATTCTCTTGATGAGCTTCAAGAGGTAGTCACCTGAAATGGTCTTCCAACAGTCTTGAAGGAGTTCCCAGAGATGCTTAGTACTTGTTGGCCCTTTTGTCTTCACTCTGCGGTCCAGCTCACTCCAAACCATCTTGATTGGGTTCAGGTCCGGTGACTGTGGAGGCCACGTCATCTGGCGCAGCACCCCATCACTCTCCTTCATGGTCAAATAGCCCTTACACAGCCTGGAGGTGTGTTTGGGGTCATTGTTCTGTTGAAAAATAAATGATGGTCCAACTAAACGCAAACCGGATGGAATAGCATGCCGCTGCAAGATGCTGTGGTAGCCATGCTGGTTCGGTATGCCTTCAATTTTGAATAAATCCCCAACAGTGTCACCAGCAAAGCACCCCCACACCATCACACCTCCTCCTCCATGCTTCACTGTGGGAACCAGTCATGTAGAGTCCATCCGTCACCTTTTCTGCGTCGCACAAAGACACGGTGGTTGGAACCAAAGATCTCAAATTTGGACTCATCAGACCAAAGCACAGATTTCCACTGGTCTAATGTCCATTCCTTGTGTTCTTTAGCCCAAACAAGTCTCTTCTGCTTGTTGCCTGTCCTTAGCAGTGGTTTCCTAGCAGATATTCTACCATGAAGGTCTGATTCACACAGTCTCCTCCTAACAGTTGTTCAAGAGATGTGTCTGCTGCTAGAACTCTGTGTGGCATTGACCTGGTCTCTAATCTGAGCTGCTGTTAACCTGCGATTTCTGAGGTTGGTGACTCGGATGAACTTATCCTCCGCAGCAGAGGTGACTCTTGGTCTTCCTTTCCTGGGGCGGTCCGCATGTGAGCCAGTTTCTTTGTAGCGCTTGATAGTTTTTGTGACTGCACTTGGGGACACTTTCAAAGTTTTCCCAATTTTTCGGACTGACTGACCTTCATTTCTTAAAGTAATGATGGCCACTCATTTTTCTTTACTTAGCTGCTTTTTTCTTGCCATAATACAAATTCTAACAGTCTATTCAGTAGGACTATCAGCTGTGTATCCACCTGACTTCTCCACAACGCAACTGATGGTCCCAACCCCATTTATAAGGCAAGAAATCCCACTTATTAAACCTGACAGGGCACACCTGTGAAGTGAAAACCATTTCAGGTGACTACCTCTTGAAACTCATCAAGAGAATGCCAAGAGTGTGCAAAGCAGTAATCAAAGCAAAAGGTGGCTACTTTGAAGAACCTAGAATATGACATATTTTCAGTTGTTTCACACTTTTTTGTTATGTATATAATTCCACATGTGTTAATTCATAGTTTTGATGCCTTCAGTGTGAATCTACACTTTTCAGTTATGAAAATAAAGAAAACTCTTTGAATGAGAAGGTGTGTCCAAACTTTTGGTCTGTACTGTACCTTCAGTCAACGACAGACCCTTGCGCCTTCCTACACTTGCTATAAGGAGATGGAAATGTGAGGGCTAAAAGCAGATGTTCATATGGTCTTACAAGTTGTATGTCAGTGCCTAACAGGCTGTGGTACTGTGACATTAAAGAGGACCTATTATGGGTTTATGTATTACAAACTGGTATGCTTACCAGATCGTGCAGCTACTATAGCCACTTTTTTTTCCCAAAAATATTCCTCTGTTCTGGCACAGTGCCCCCCTGTTTTTGGAACCTGATATGCTAATTCAGAGTGTGCTAATCGTGCACTCCTGATTAGCCTGTCTGCCCCATAGGCTGATTTTAATTAGTTTCAGTATAAAGCTGTGGCCTGCTCTCACTATATTCATTGGAAGCTGTCTGGCACAAGAAAAGGTATGGAGTTGGCTCGGCATGCATGTTGGTACCTGCATCCCTTGGAAGTAATGGAGGCCATTATGGCACCATAAATGGTAAAAATGAGAGTGGACCCAGCATGCATGTGGAACCAATACTTTCTGAACTTTATGGCGGCCATTATGGCGCATAACAGGTAATATTTAGTGTTAGGTTCCGATCTTACAGAGATTGCCTTGACGTTCGGCAGACGGTCTCAAATGGTTTTGTACAAAATGCATTTGCTAAGCATCTCACTTTATAAATAAGCCTAGCATTAGCACTATAATATTGTTTGTACTTTATCTGGTTTGCAGAGTGCTGTTGCATTGTCTTTTTTTTTCTACAAGGAGGAGGCGACTTTTGGTTTCCTCAGTGGGTGTAGCCTTCTCCTTGGCTGTGACGCCGGCCAATCGCAGCAGACTGCTCCACAGCCAGGGAGAAGATGAGGCTATGTAAGAAAGTACACAGCCAGGCTATGTAAGAGAGTACAGCAAGTACTATACTCGCGTACATAGCCTGTTCTCGTAAATCTCACGACAACAGCTTACATTTGTCTCCTGGCTGTGGAGTGATCCGCTGCAATTGGATTGTGTCACAGCCAGGGAGAAGGAAACACCCACTAAGAAAACCAAATGTCTCCTCCTCCTGTACCGATACTCTGAATTAGCATATCAGGCACCAAAAACAGTGGGGGGCACAGCGGTGGAATGGAGGGGGTATTATTTTTATTTTTTTTACTGTTTGCATCTATATGGGCTGAACTATCTGGTAAGCATACTAGTTTGTAATACATAAAACCTCTTTAAAGGGATTGGTGACATTTTATTTCCTTTGCTCAGCCACAAGCAGCCAATCAGCTTAGCTGATGTTTATGGCCAGCTTACAGTAGAAGGAAGAGACAGAGCAGTAGTCTGAACCTCTGATAAGACACAGAAGGTTAAAGGGGTTGGCAGCTTCACACCAGAGAATATTACAAAGCATTATATCTTATATCTTTAGCACAAGTTCAGGGCCATTTTTATGATTATTGAAGCCATGCTCCCTACCTCCTGTCAGGTCATTATATAGTGACAGATGAAAAGCATGCGACCAAATCATAACTATGCTTCCTACATTGAAGCAGACTGTGCTTGACATAACATGCTGGCTATCTGCAGCCATCACTAGAGGGAGCTAAAAGGGTTTGTTGGCCATGTATTAAAAAACAAAACAAAAAACCAATTATAATGTTATAATAAAGTCAGTAAAATGCTATAATAAAATCTGTAATACTCACCTTACTAATCCCCGATGCCCCTGTTGAGACGCTTCCTGGTCCCACACTGGTATCTGTAATTCTAACTCCAGTAATGACATTCTGACATAGACATGTGATCAGTGCAGCCAATAACAGGCTAAATCACCATTGGGGCCAGAGTGGTCGCATATCCACGTGGAACATCATTGATGGAGCTGGAAGTACAGACACTGGCAGGAGTCCAGAAAATATCAAAATGGTAGCAGCGGGCAATCTTAAAAGTATTACTTATTTTATAACTTTTTAAGTGGTTTTCAAAAATATTTTACATAGCTGGACAAGTGGTTAATTCATACTGTGATACAGTAAACTGAATAAAACACCTTATGCAGTAAGGTCCTAGGTTCCCTCTAGTCGTCACTGCCGTCAACTAGCAACATATATTTGAAATTTGGCTATAGATGTGGGTAGGGTTGAGCAGTGGCGTACATAGAGAAGTAAGGGCCCCATAGCAAGGATCAAACCAGGCCCCCCCCAAACAGGACAGAAGGGTTTCCGCCTTGACCCTTTTCAATGACCCTTTGGCCATTTTCCCACTGTCTCATTTGCTAAATGTTGTTCTTTTAGAGGGTAGAGTCCTGACCAGGTTTTCACCTCCAGTAGAAGAGGAGATAATCCCAACTAAGACTGGGACCCCTCTTGCCCTGGGCCTCATAGCAGTCGCATGGTCTGCCGCTATGGTAGAATCAATTTGTCTTAGCAAGAGCTCTTCACCTGTGAGAGGATGTTCCACAGGTGAAGAAGTTCTGACCAGCCTAATGATTGACAGGGCTGGACATGTTTCTCAGCTCTGACCATCTGGGCACTACTTTTCTTCTCTGAGTAGCGGCATAAGCACTGAAGCTCAAATTGAGTTTTTGTGACCAGCAACTATGGATGCGCCGGTATACTTCTGGGTAGGCGCGCAAGTGCAGTAGCTGCTCCTGCAGCTAAATTCCAGCTTTGGAGCCTGCGTCACTACTTGGAACAGGGACATGGGGTTCAGATTGTCAGGGCTGGGCAAGATGTCTGTCTCTGTCAATCAACAAGCTGGTGGGCACTTCTTCACCTGCGGGGAGAGTTCCTCACAGGTGAGGAGCTCTTGCTAATGAGATGAATCGATTCGCTCATCTGTAATTTGGAGCTCTATATCAGAAAAACATGTACTGTAGTAAGAAATCAATCAGCACAGAACTCTGAGCCAATTAAAATCAAAATGGTGTTTAAGGCTGGACATACACTGCTTCTAAGAGGTTAAACAGCCCAGATCTGAAGTAACTCTGATTTCCGGCTATTGCTTACCCCCAGCACCAGCTGCATTTGGCATGGACACAGGCCTGTGACCGCAGCATCCAATGGATGTAACGCTATGCTTATTTGCAGTAACATACCACTAAAATGGAAGTACAGTTAAGGCCACAAGTTCACTTAGAAGCTAGTGCATAAAGAGCTAGTTTCCATTAGAATAAAAAATTATTTATAGCTATAACAAAATAAATAATATATTAATAAATAACAAATATGATGGAAATCTACTCATCTAACTCCAAAGCATGAAGAGAGGTTACTTGGTTGGATCCTCAGAAGTTTTAAACAGAGAAGCTGGCATAGTCTTAAGTTTGCCCAAGACCTTCAAACCCTAGCAGGTCAATGAATTCAGATAAAATATAATTGAATATTTACCCGTTCTTCAGCATTGGTATCTGCTTCTAATGTGTTAAGTACATTTTCCACCTTGGCCAAACGTCCTGAAAGTGACAGCAGAAGATTCACTACTTTGTCTAGATCTCCAATGAACATCTTATACTTGTCAAACTCATTAGGTTTGCAGAGTTTCTCAATCACTGCCTCCATCTCTTCTCCAAGACTGTTGTTAAGCTTTATGTCAACCAGAAGACTTTCTTTGGCATGCTTTAAAATCTCAAGTTTATGGTTAAGGCTGGCAATCAATTCGGCCTGTTAATAAAAGAGAGATATTTCACACATAAAAATGATTTCCATGACCAACAAGATTGCAAAATTGTACAACAAATATATTCCATGCATGAATATCAGATTAGAAAATTTATACATTTTTTGGTGTTTGGTGGTGTTAGTGTAAAGAGGCAGGAGATGTATAGACACACATGGCAGACTTGGGAACCATCTTTAAACCCTCGGTTGATTGGTACCTCCACTGGAGAGGACTGATCTGGTGACAGAGGGTTCCAACTAATTTATTGTCATGGTTGCTAGTGTTGAGCTTCAGCCCAAGCCCCAATGCATTTGGCCCAAACAGCCAAACCACCTGACCCATGTAAATTACATAGTTTCCCTCCCTCCAGCTTACAGTCCCATGTAAATAACATCACACCATCTCTCCTGCCTCCTTCAACATACATCCCTATGTACAAAACATAATTCCCTCCCTTCAGCCTCACCCAGCACACAGTCCCATGTAAGAAACATCACTCACTGTCAAACCGCCTCCATCATACAGTCCCATGTAAGGTTACATGCACATGAATGTAAAAACAAAAATAGGCTGTTAGAAGCAGAAACACTGTCAGCTTTTTTACAACCATTTTCTCGCCATCTGGCTGTTAAAAATGGATGAATTTCATTGGCTTATCCCAACCCTCCATAATGGCCACAATTGTAAATAATGCCCCAATAGAGGCTCACAGCATTAATAATGTGGCCCCCAGAATTTTCTTTTGACTGCCAAAAAATAAATAAAAAATACATACCTCATCCACTTTCCCACATGGGGACACTCACTCCTCACTGGATGCAGCAGTACCTGACGTGATCGTGTGATGTCATCACGCTGGGAGCCTGCTGCATCCAATGAGTAGTCAGTGTCCCCGGGCATTGGATGAGGTGAGTATTTTTTTAATTATTGAACTCCTGAAATGTCATTTATCCGCACTGTACCTGTTTTTATCGGCCGTTATGTGGGTGCACTCCTGTCTAAACCGAGTTAAAAACGGTCCCATTGATTTCACCGCCAAAAACAGGACACGCCGTGTGAACAGCCACATAGACTGCAATTGGTTATAAAAATGGCTGTGTGATGTACGCAGGACTGGCTCCAGATTCATGTGGGCCCTTGGACGATAAAGTCTCAGTGGGCCTCCTTGTGGCATTTTGCACGGCACTTACAGCAATGAAACTGCATGTATTATAGATTAAATCCCTTACACAGAGTATGCTACAGAGCGGATATATGTGAATCAGTCCTTATGTGCCTACTTTTATTTTCTAACCAGTGTTTCAGTCCCTCAGGTCTACTCACAGATATGTGCCCCCTCACAGTAGATATGCCAAGATATGTGCCCCCCTCACAGTAGATATGCCAAGATATGTGCCCCCTTCACAGTAGATATCCTAAAATATGTGCCCCCTCAAAGTTGATATGCCACGTTATGTGCCCCTTCACAGTAGATATGTGTAATGTGGGAACTACACAAGGGTCAATTGGGCCACGTTGTTCTCCACCTCCAGTGGAACAGTGGCATTGTATTTAACAGTCCATTTTAATCTCCCATGATCTGCACTCCCCATCAGAAGCAGCAGGATACTGTGACACATTGCGCTGCTGTGTAGGAGGAGCAGAGGCTGTTTCCCAGCCTTCCCCACTCCTCCTCCTACACAGAACAGCAGGACGATGTGTGAGGACATTCGTACTGCTGCTGCTGTGGAGCCCTGGTGACTCAATGGTGGAGCTGGGAACATACAGGTCCTTCTAAAAAAATTAGCATATTGTGATAAAGTTCATTATTTTCTGTAATGTACTGATAAACATTAGACTTTCATATATTTTAGATTCATTACACACCAACTGAAGTAGTTCAAGCCTTTTATTGTTTTTAATATTGATGATTTTGGCATACAGCTCATGAAAACCCAAATTTCCTATCAAAAAAAATTAGCATATTTCATCCGACCAATAAAAGAAAAGTGTTTTTAATACAAAAAAAGGCAACCTTCAAATAATTATGTTGAGTAATGCACTCAATACTTGGTCGGGAATCCTTTTGCAGAAATGACTGCTTCAATGTGGCGTGGCATGGAGGCAATCAGCCTGTGGCACTGCTGAGGTGTTATGGAGGTCCAGGATGCTTCGATAGCGGCCTTAAGCTCATCCAGAGTGTTGGGTCTTGCGTCTCTCAACTTTCTCTTCCCAATATCCCACAGATTCTCTATGGGGTTCAGGTCAGGAGAGTTGGCAGGCCAATTGAGCACAGTAATACCATGGTCAGTAAACCATTTACCAGTGGTTTTGGCGCTGTGAGCAGGTGCCAGGTCGTGCTGAAAAATGAAATCTTCATCTCCATAAAGCTTTTCAGCAGATGGAAGCATGAAATGCTCCAAAATCTCCTGATAGCTAGCTGCATTGACCCTGCCCTTGATAAAACACAGTGGACCAACACCAGCAGCTGACATGGCACCCCAGACCATCACTGACTGTGGGTACTTGACACTTGACAATTTGCTTTCATCCGAAAAAGTACTTTGGACCACTGAGCAACAGTCCAGTGCTGCTTCTCTGTAGCCCAGGTCAGGCGCTTCTGCCGCTGTTTCTGGTTCAAAAGTGGCTTGACCTGGGGAATGCGGCACCTGTAGCCCATTTCCTGCACACGCCTGTACACGGTGGCTCTGGATGTTTCTACTCCAGACTCAGTCCACTGCTTCTGCAGGTCCCCCAAGGTCTGGAATCGGTCCTTCTCCACAATCTTCCTCAGGGTCCGGTCACCTCTTCTCGTTGTGCAGCGTTTTCTGCCACACTTTTTCCTTCCCACAGACTTCCCACTGAGGTGCCTTGATACAGCACTCTGAGAACAGCCTATTCGTTCAGAAATTTATTTCTGTGTCTTACCCTCTTGCCTGAGTGTGACAATGATGGCTTTCTGGACAGCAGTCAGGTCGGCAGTCTTACCCATGATTGCGGTTTTGAGTAATGAACCAGGCTGGGAGTTTTTAAAAGCCTCAGGAATCTTTTGCAGGTGTTTAGAGTTAATTAGTTGATTCAGATGATTAGGTTAATAGCTTGTTTAGAGAACCTTTTCATGATATGCTAATTTTTTGAGATAGGAATTTGGGTTTTCATGAGCTGTATGCCAAAATCATCAATATTAAAACAATAAAAGGCTTGAACTACTTCAGTTGGTGTGTAATGAATCTAAAATATATGAAAGTCTAATGTTTATCAGTACATTACAGAAAATAATGAACTTTATCACAATATGCTAATTTTTTTTAAAAAGGACCTGTATAGTTGCAGTGGCATGCCTACAGTGTTTGGAACCCAGGGCAGGTCCTTTCTCTGGCACCCCCCTTCCCTAATACTTTTAAAAAAAATTGTACCCCCTTACAGTAGTATTGCCCTCATTGTACAACCTTCACAGTAGTTTTGTACAGATGTGCGTCCCCTCATAGTAGTTATGCCCACATTGTGCACTCTCACAGTAGTTATGCCCTCTCTGTACCCCTTTCACAGTTGTGATGCCCTATCTGTGCCCCCTTCACAGTAATAATCCCCATTGTGCCCCCTTTATAGTAATAATTCCCATTGTGCCCCCTTCATAGTAGAAATCCCCATTGTGCCACTTTCACAGTAATAATGCCCACTGTGCTCCCTTCACAGTAATCATGCCTACTGTGCCCCCTTTATTGTAGTAATGCCCTCTGGCTCTGTGCCCCCTCCATAGTAGAAATTCCCATTGTGCCCCCTCTAGAGTAGTAATGCCCTCTGTGCCCCCTCCAGAGTAGTAATGCCCTCTGTGCCCCCTCCATAGTAATAAAGACCTCTGTGCCCCCTCCATAGTAATAAAGTCCTCTTTGCCCCCCCCATAGTAATAAAGTCCTCTGTGCCCCACCCATAGTATTCAAGACCTCTGTGCCCCCTCCATAGTATTAAAGTCCTTTGTGCCCCCTCAATAGTAATAAAGATCCCTGTGCCCCTTCCATAGTAATAAAGTCCTCTGTGCCCCTTCCATAGTAATAAAGTCCTCTGTGCCCCTTCCATAGTAATAAAGTCCTCTGTGACCCCTCTGTATTAAAAACAAAAAAACACAGTGTCCCACTCCTGAAGTCCTCTCTTCCCTGCAGGCACAGATTGCTCTGCAGCACTGTGTGGGCAGAGATTATGCAGATTACCAGGCTGCAGGCTCCGCCCACACAGGGGGCAGCCCGATCTGTGTCTGCAGGCTGAATGGTGGAGTGGGGAGAAGTCTTCCTGCTTCACCATTCAGAGCTCTGCCGGCCTGAAGGAGGGGAGGAGCGTGGGGAGCTGAGCGGTGAGTGACAGGACCACAGCTCCCAGCTCTCTAGCAATGAGCGCTTTCATCTGTATTGATGGAAGGGCTCATTGCTTCTGGCCTCTGGCAGCTGTGCTGTAGGCCCCCGCAGGAGCTGTGGGCCCCGGCACTTGCCCGGGTATGCCGGGTGCTGCCAATGGCCTTGGATGGACGCTACTTACATTGCTTTCACATGACCATTTTTTCATATCACAGAAGCCATCACAGGGTCTTTTTCACTAGTTCTCCTCTTCACAGCTGAGCTACGCCCCCTCCTGCAATGATCACATGGCAGTGACATCATCGCAGGTCCTTCTCCACCACTGAGGTCTGCCGCTAGCACAGATCACCTGACTGTGATGTCATCACAGGTCCTTCAGCTCTTGCAGTGCATCCTGGTCAGTAGTCATCTTGTTTTTTCATCGGAAGGCAGTACATTCGGGGCCTGGGACAAAACATCTGGGGCCCAGGCCCCAAATGTTTTAACCTAGTGATGCCCCTGCCGTACAGCTTTCAAACAAAGTTTTTAACGAAGCGACTTTGTTTTGAACAAAGTGACTAACACTAATGGCTGCTATTGACCATGGAATTTGAGGGATGAAACAACTTGGATTAGATTTATGTCCTACTGTATAATGGTCATTATTAGCAGTGTCAGCTGTAATAAACAACAAACACCTGCTATGGACAGTGTAAGCACAGCTCCAGCTGCCCACACATCCCCCGCACCATGCGTTTACGACATTTGGCCCTAAGCGGCCAGCACCAGTAACAAATACTGCATTTCAATCACCGGGCACCGTACATCATGTACTATGTCTCAGCCACATATTAAGAGCCAGCACATCATTAACTGTGAGATCTGGATCTTTGCCACATTCGGGAACAGACGTCAATCAGTCTCTGCCCTCCAGTGTTTACAGGGTCTGTAGTGCAAGCACTGTCTGTTATATCCATCAGATGACTGTCTGCCGCATACCTGACCTACAAGGCCTTGTTTTGTTTTAATTAATAGCTTTTGCTGTGATTCCAAAAAGCTAGCAGATATAATGCTATTGTGCACTTGCAAAACAAGTGGGCTTTGATTACCCAAATGAGACGTTCCCCTTGTAACGGCTATGTCCTTCATAGACAGCATAAGAAGCAAGCCAATGTAATTAACAGCATGGCACTAATCACTTAGATCACTTTCCCTTTCTCCACTCACATGTGCCCTGGCCTCCTTTTTGAGTTACAGGGCTGATTGCAGTGTTCTTCTGTGGCAGATTTGTCATTTATAATATGGGCAGCGAACATGAGCTATTACACCAATATCCTGACACATATGCATGGGGGAGATTTATCGAACTGGTGTAAAGGAAAACTGGCTTAGTTGCCCATAACAACCAATCAGATTCCACCTTTCATTTTCTGAAGGAGCTTTGAAAAATGAAAGCTGGAATCTGATTAGTTGCTATGGATTGTTTTCCTTTACATCAGGTTTGATGAATCTGCCTCCACATCGCTTATTAATGCTCAAAAATGACAACAGCTACAATTAAATATAAAAATGAAGGCAAAGTCGTATGATGAACATACACCTATTAATATAGTTTGTAAGGCTGGAAAAGGATCTATATCCATCCAGTTCAGCCTACTATTCTGCCATGTTGAACCAGAGGAAGGCAAAAAATCCCATGAGATAGAAAACAATTTTCCTTATTTTAGGGGAAAATCCTTCAAATAGGGCAGTCAGAATTACTCCTTGAATTAATGACCCTTCTCCAGAAATCTAGTAGCTATAACCTGTAATATTATTACACTCCAGAAATACATCCAGGCCCCTCTTGAACTCTTTTAGTGAACTCCCTATCACCACCTCCTCAGGCAGAGAGTTCCATAGACTCACTGCTCTTACCGTAAAGAATCCTCTTCTATGTTTGTGTACAAACCTTCTTTCCTCCAGAGGCAGAGAATGTCCCCTCGTCACAGTCACAGCCCTGGGGATAAATAGCTGATGGGATAGATCTCTGTACTGTCCCCTGATATATTTATACAGTTATTCAATCTTCTCCCTTCTCTTTTCTACAGTGAACAACCCTAATTTTGACAGTCTTTCTGGGTACTGTAGTCCACCCATTCCAGTTATTACTTTAGCTGCCCTCCTCTGAACTCTCTCCAGCTCTGCTATGTCTGTCTTGTTCACAGGAGCCCAGAATTGTACACAGTACTCAATGTGTGGTCTCATTTTGATGTGTAAAGGGGTATATATAAAAATTGACTAAACCAACAGATTGGGCAGGGTCGGGGTTAGCTGATGAGCAATGGTGTATGTATGGTTGCAGCATGACATACCCCTGACAACAGATGTCCAGGGATAGAAGGAGTGGATATTTTGGTATTCACAAACCTAATCCATCACTGCTGAGGGAGATAAGCCACTCCCAGAGGTTGAGGAAGAGAGCTATCGATCTATTGCACAAATTCCTAAGCTAATGTGTATGGTGACAATTTTGTTCCTATGGATATCTGTTGTGTGAACCATTTTGATCCCACCAATATAAAAACCCACAAGCTTTGTAATGAAGGTCCAGTCAGGATTATTCAGGGTCTGAGATCAAATGTAGTCACACACGAGATGTAAAAGACCCATAGTCGTAAGGTGTCACAGTA